>NW_010100556.1:6119-10559 GCF_000699245.1 Pterocles gutturalis | reverse complement strand
TTTCTCCTCTCCCAGGCTAATGCACTTGTTCGTCCTCTGCCTGCAAGCCCAGGTAAGCGCCCGCCGGGCCCCCGGCTTTGTTCGTCCCTTGGGGATCGGGGGTCCCCGCCGCCCTGTGCTCCGGGCTCGGGAGGGAGGAGAAGGGACAGTTTAAAACTCAGGAGACAAAAGTCGCCCGGCTGTAAAAAGCCGAGGCTGAGTGGTGAGCCCCCTGGGGTGCAAAATAAGGTGTGGAGGATTCGGGGTTTCAAGGAATTGCGCAGGGTTATTTTTAAGTAGCATTAGTCCTGTTCACCCCACACCTCTAAATGGCACTGTGGGTACCCCCGTTCTTCTCATTTGGGGTTGTTTTCCTGCACTGCTTCATCCAAAAAGTAAAGCGGCATCAAAAAGGGGAGATCTTACCCCCTCCAAAATGTAACTAAAAAGAGCAGGTTTTGATTCAGCTTAAAATTGTCAGACTTGAGCATCACTGGTTTGTATCGCCAGAGACAGAAGTGTCACGAATAGATTAAACAGCCCGGGCAGTGCTTGTGCAACACCCGCATACCAGCAGGCACGCATCGCTGGGAGCAGTGTGCCTTCAAACCAGGGTGAAGCCCCCCCATCCCCCTGAGATCACAGGTGCAGAAGCTTTGTTTAAAATGCCCTTTAAGTTTCTTTTTCTTTTTTTTTTTTTTTCAATTATTTCCCTGGAAGCTTGGAAAAAAAAATATCGAGTTTCCATCTGAAAAGCAAAGGGAATGAAGCGCTGGGAGTGTGCAATTGTATAAAAACATAGCTGTAATATTTTGGAGTATGAGATGGAGACCAAATAGCAGCATGGCTAATGACCTCTCCTCCACATGGTACCCTCATCAGAGCTGGGGAGAGAATCCTGCTGCATTATCCAAAACCCGTCTATAGGAAACACATATGCACAGGCAGGAGCAGAGGGAGAGAGATGACATTGTCAAGGGAAGATATCTCTATAAAGCCAGCTTTGGGAGAGCAGTGGCTTTTGCTTTTATTGGGTTTTTCTGTTGTTGTTGTTGAAGACGGGAGGAAATCTTCCCATTTGACGTGGGGGTGGCGGGGGGTAGTCCCAGCCTTCTGATGTTGAAAGGAGCTATCTCCTAACATTTGCTCAGAATACATCTTTATAAATGTCAGGGAGCAGTGAAACTTTCCAGACTTAAAAGAGAGATTTGAGACGAGGGGGGAAAAAAGACTTCTGTGCAGGCTTGCAAGCCAGGGCTGAGGGGGGAGCAGGTTTGGCTGCTCATGAAATAATTTAAAGCCCAGGAGAAGCAGTGCTGGGTCTGGAGGGAATGGGCTCAGCTGCGGCTCTGGGGCTAACGGGTTTGATGTGCTGGGGCTGGGGACAAACCTGCTGCCGGCACCAAACAGCTGCTGCGGATGAGGGATGTGTTTGCACGGGTAGTGCTTTAGGATCCTTGTGATTTTTATGCCATTAAATACCTAGGTTGGGGCATGGTTTTCTTATAACTGTTATACCTCATAGCTCTACCTTCTCTGTGAACTTTATATTTAAAAATCTCAATAAGTGGGGTGCTTGCGAGCAAATAAAGAGCCTGGAACCCAGAGGAAAGGCAGCTGTTGAAACCAGTGTTTTTTTGTCCAAGGGAGCTGGAGCAGTCCTATGTTTCTGCAGAGGCGAGAGAGGAGTGGGACGTGTGTGTCAGCCCCTTGGGGGGGCAACCCAGTGCCATCCCGCATCATGGCCCCCATCCAGTGCCCAGGCTAGATGCCCATCTCAGGTACTCCAGTGCCAGCCGGGACCTTCTGAGTCCCAGGGTGGCCTTTGGGGGTTGCTGAGCCTTGTCGTATTCCCGAGCCACCTGCACCTCTCTGCTTAGGGCATGTCTGGAGCGGGCACGTCTCCGTAAAGGGCTCTGGTTGCAGAGCAGAACTTAATGCTCCTTCTCCTGGGGAGGCTTCGCTGGCACAGGAGACACCACCAGGGTCCCGGCTCCGCACCTCCCCATAAAGCCCGGCTGGAGGCCAGTGATCTCGGCTCAGCCCATTCGCCCCTCTGAGGAGTAGAGATTATAATGGTGTGTCGTATATTTTTTAATTTCCTAAAGGTAACTGTTCAGTCCCCACCTAATTTTACACAGCATGTGAGGGAGCAGAGCCTGGTGACGGATCAGCTCAGCCGGCGGCTCGTCCGTATCTACCAGCTGTACAGCCGGACCAGCGGGAAACATGTGCAGATCTTGGACAACAAGAAAATCAATGCGATGGCAGAGGACGGGGATGTGCACGGTAAGGATGCGTGATGGGGGCAGGCGGAGAGGGAGGGATTTCTGTCCTGTTTGTTAGCCAGAAATCATTAAAATCGTTTGGCTTGTGGGGGCTTGTAAAAGGAGAACATAGGGGCCAGTGCTCAGCGGCTGTGTGATTCAAGGTGAGGGCAGTTTCCCGGTGCTGAGGTAGGGGATCATTACTTGCAGGATGGGCTCTGCTCCTTTCTTTTTTGTTCTTGGTTTGTACCTGACTTGGAGGGCTTGGGGCTATGGCGTGCTGAGCAGCATCTGTCATTTCAGCCCAGCTCTTTGCAGGGCTGGGGATCTCTGAGACTTCCTTTTGGAAAATAAATAGAAAGTTGAAAAAGAAAAGGGGGGGGAGGAAGCAGGAACGGCTGCTTTAGAAACCTTCCTTAAACTAGAACTGTCTGAAGCAGCATTTTCCTGATGTCCCTCCTCTCTCCAAATAAATCCTGAGCGGAGGGTCAGCAAGGCACTCGGCTGCAGGTGAAGATGCTGCGGCATCTCTGGACCCAAAGCTGGGGGGACTCTGCGAGCACGAGAGCCTGCCCCATGCTATGGCCTCTCTGCCATCGCACTGGCCCTGGCACCCCCTCCCCAAAACCTCCCCTGCTGCTGTCCCTCTGCTGGGGACACCCGAAGCCCAAATACTTGGATGGTGTGTGCTAATGACACCTTGGGATGGTCAAACGCCGCTGTGCAGGGGTCATGGGGGCAGCGAGTGCCGGCACCACCACGCGGCCGGCTGCAGGGACCCGATCCTGCACCTGTATCGGGGGAGCGCCTGCATTTGTCTGTGTCACACAGAGGAGTCGCAACCATTTTTCTTTGGTATTAGCTGCAATTTCCCTTTCTTGCTTGGGGAGATTACTAGAAACACATTTCTTCCTTCCCTTTCTGTTTTTCTTTTTTTTCTTTTCTTTCTTCCTTTTTCCTTGGCTAAAAATTTCACTCTGGACACTAGCAGTGCAAGTGCGGCACAGATTCCATCTATATGGTACTCTGTACATCCAGCATTAATCTTCTAAATGAGTTATTCCCACCCTAGAGCAGCTCTGGCTTGAAAGGGCATTAGCTAATTTCCCAAGCAAAAAATCCTGTCTTGTTTTAGTCCTATAATGCCTGGAGTTTAAAAGGCAGTTAATGCGTATTTAAATAACGACCAGGTTTAAATAAGGCCAGAAGGAGGGGACTGGTGGTGGTTTGAAAAACTCTGGTAAAAATGTAATAAAAAAAGGTTAAGCATTTGAAGAGCTAAGGAGGAAAATGAAGACTGATCTAAATCAGGAAGAGAAAAAGCAGTTTTTCAGATGTAAAGTTTTAAAAGAGTTGCAAGTCTGTAAATGTTAAAATAGAGGTTCAGGATTGTTCTATATGAATCTCTAGGGAGGCCCCCATGTCTGGAAGAACTATTAAAACGCTTCTTACTTTCACCTTTTTTAACATTTCCTGAATACTTTCTCCTCTTCGCAGTCCAGTTGGGGGATCAAGTGTGTCTCGCTGCATTTTTTCAGCATTTACGTAGCCACTTTCCCTTCAAAGTTTGAGCACGAAACATAATTTTACTGGGATAAATCTGTCACTTAAGTGCAAGAATAGAGTGGAAAATGTTAAGCTCCCCCCACTCAAAAAAGAGGAAAAAAAAAGGACTCCCCCAAAATGTTATTTAGAAATCCACTTTTAAAGAAAAGAGCCCCCCTCCCCGAGCCCTTCCTTCTGCTTTTTTTATCTCATTTTTGGGGGTGGGCATGTAAAAGGGGTTGATTTATTTTTGCAGATGACCCTTTTCCCCACGCTGACGTTTTTACAGCCTACTTAACATCGAGTCCAGCATTTTCAGTTATCTGTCTTAATTGTCAATATTTGATTGACTTTTTTTAATTCTATGGGAAGGCGGGCAGCCGGTGCAGCCCAGCTCCCGGGCTGCCCCTGCCACTGTGCAAACCTCTGCCGGCTGCAGCCTGGACTACACCCCGTGAGTGGCCGGGGACGCCGGTGCAGCTCCCTGCCCACTTGCCGGTTTTGTCTGCACCCGGGGTTTTCCACTTGTTGGGGCTGGGGTTTGCAGGGTTTGTGGGTCACCTGCACAGGTCTGGGGGTGCAGGTCCCTGGGGATGAGTTGTTGTTGTTGTTTTCCTCAGCGGCTGGGGGGGCTGGGGGTGCACGCCGG
>NW_010100556.1:0-6076 GCF_000699245.1 Pterocles gutturalis | reverse complement strand
TCACAGCTACTCTTTGGGGGGGGAAAAAAAAAAAAGGCCAAAAGAGAAGTGATGTGCATCTTTAAAGTGGGGTTTTGTGCTTGCTGGGGCTGAGGCCTCCCCCCTTCCTCCTGCGTCCCTCCCTCCCTCCCTGCTCTTTCTATCTCTTGGAGAGAAAAATCAATTCTCCTCAAACCTTTTACTGCCTCTGAGATCAATTCTATTCCCCCTTTCCCCAATATAGATAAATAGGGGGTCACAGTCTCAGTGCTGTGTTTACAGAGCACTATGTTTCCCGTGGCTGGTTTTGGGGACTCTGGGTGCGTGCCGGGTGCTGGTGCCAGAGTGGCACAACATGGAGTTGGCTCTTCCCAAATTTCTTGGCTCTGAGTCCAGTCTGTTCCTGGCTGGGGGTGGAGTGCTGTGGGGGTGGGGTAGTTTGGGGATGAGAGATGGGCAAAGTGACGTTGGCAGGAGCGAGTCTGGGGAGGGGGTGCCTGCATGTGCATTGAGCCTCGCTTGCCCAGCAGCACCAAATCAGTTGGCCCCAGTAAATTTTGAGATGTGCTTTCCATTGCTCAACTCAGCTGCTGCCAGAACTGCCCGCTTGGTGTCCCCACCCTCGGTGCCACTGACCTTAGCAGTGTCCATGATCCAAGGGATGCAGGTTAAGGGCATTGCAGAGAGGGAGAGACAGCAGTTTGCTCACAGCCCAGAGTGTGATTTAGGCTCACTTTAGCTTGTGCATGTGCCCACAGCCTCCTTCTGCCATTCAAAGCATCCTCCTGCAAAGCCACCTGCTCCAGAGCCACGGCGCTGCCCTCATTGGGGCTCCCTGGTGGCTGAGTATCCTGGGGTAGAGATGTGCAAGCTGGGGTGGACCACAGTCCCAAGGAACTGAGCAGCCCTTGTGCAGAGATCGGAGAGGAGAAACAAGGCATCAATGGGTTTATTCCTATAATAAGTCTCTAATTACCTTTCTAAATTGTGTTTATGGCACTAGGGGCTCATGCTGGGCAAGAAGGGATGGTGGTGAGATGGGACAGTCCCAGCTGTCTTTTCAGCACCTTGGGGAAATCTTTGGTGCTTGGCACAGCACAGCCCTTTTGAGGTGCCAACAGGTAGCCAGCATCCCTGCTGGGGCTTGCTCCAGGGAGGTCAGCTGGCTCTGGGGACAGCAGCTGCAGGGCTGGGGAGGAGGATGTCCTGTCCCCATCCTCCCCCTTCCCTGGGGATGGATGGGCTTCGGGGCTCTGGTTCCCAGAGCGGAGGCAGGGAGGGAAGGTGACAGGTCTATTTATAGGCAGCCCATCGACCCAGCGATTTGCATAGCTCCTTCGGAAGTCGATCGATTCCTCCATTAAAAAACTGAGACCAAATCAATACGCCCTCTCTACTTGTGCAAAGGTGAAAGGCATTAAAAGGATGGCCGTACCCTTCACGCCTCCCCTACCAGCTGCAAAGTCACTGCTCCTCCTGCAGCCCTGGCCTGGCAGAGAGACATGTAGCGGTGTCCCCTGGGCTGGGGACAGCTGGCAGCACGCTGTGCACTTCCAGAGAGTGTCTGCCTGCTTCCTGCCTGCAGGCTGGCCCAGACCTGCCTTGATTTGCAGGGCAGCTGCCTTGTTCTCCACTGGCCAGGGCATGCCCTGCTCACCGCCCTGCCTCCCTTCTGGGATGTCTCTGCGGCACCTGAACTGCTGAGCCCCACAGAGCCGGGCAAGGCAGAGCTACTCCACCCCACAGCATGGCTCAGGGTGGCAAAGGGATGTGACCAAGATCATGGAGGGACACAGTGGCGGGGTAGAGGGGCCAAGGCTTAACCTCATGCCTTGATTTTAAGGCTCTTTCTGGTCCAGCCGCCTCCCTGCCCAGTGTGTGCCCACAGTGCCCAGTGTCAGGTGTTGCTGGGGTCTCCATTGCTGTGCCTGCCCCATCCGAGAGCCCCTTTGACACCCCTTTCTTTTCTTCCCACTTCTCTCCCCAGCCAAGCTCATTGTGGAGACGGACACCTTCGGGAGCCGTGTGCGCATCAAGGGGGCAGCCACTGGTTTCTACATCTGCATGAACAAGAAGGGGAAGCTGATCGGCAAGGTGGGATGCTGGGCTCAAGGGCACAAGGCAGCCAGGGATGCGCTGTGGGCACTGAGCGGGGCTTGCTGGGAGAGGAGGTCACTCTTGGTACAGAGCCCATCCGTGGGGATGGGGAGGTGGGATGGGGGTCCCAGGGGCTCAGCCAGCACACCCCTTTGGAGGGCAGGGGGATGAGCCATCCTGCAGCCCGGGTGGTGGGAGGGAAAAGGGGGAGCAAGAGAGGTGGGCGGGTGCCATGTGGGACGCATTCCTTGTATCTCCCCGAACAAATAGGCGGATTGCTGGCCTATTCTCCCCAATTACATGGTACAAGTGCAGGAATGTTAAGATGCTCTGTGGGGCTGGCCCCAAGGCCACACGCCGGTTAGTCACGCTCCCTCCAAGCCTTGACGCTCCCTCCCTGGGGACAGAAGGGGTTGGATGTGGAAAATCCTGCTGGGATGGCGATTGTCTGGGAGGATTTTCCATGGTGCCTCCTTTTCTCGGGCTGGCCAATGCGGGTCCCCTCCCTGGTCCCGCTGCTGCCTTTAAAGGGGAGGACCTAAGCCTCCAGCTGTCTCCATGTTCCCTGACACCCATCTCTGTGGGCATCGTCCTCGTGGACCCTGCATCAGTTCTCCTGCCCCTTGATAGCCCTCCTATATTAAAGACCCCAGGGGGAATAGGGTGAGTGGGCAAATTGCCACTGAGATGGAGTGTTTGCTTTTGGTCATACTAGGGGGGGAAGACAGCCCCTGGCCTGGGTGGGGGCAGGATGGGAGTGAGCCAAAATCCTCTTATGGGTGCAGTGGAAATGAGGGTTGGATAAGCTACACCGGGGTTTGCAGCCTGGTACTGGCATCACAGTGGGAACGTGAGCCGCAATGAGCAGCGTCTGCTCATACCACAATACCTGTTACCTGCAGCTTTCTAAGGAAAAACAGATTTTGGGTAATCCTGACCTGTAGGAGAAGAGGTGGGAAAAGTGGCTGGCCACAAGTGCTACAAGCGCTGCAACCCTGCTGCTGCACCAGCCAGTCCAACTTGGGGCAGTGAGAAGAATCATAGAATGGTTTGGGTTGGAAGGGACCTTAGAGATCACCTAGTTCCAACCCCCCTGCCACAGTCAGGGACACCCTCCACTAGACCAGGTTGCTCAAAGCCTCATCCAGCCTGGCCTTGAACACCTCCAGGGATGGGGCATCCACAGCTTCTCTGGGCAACCTGTTCCAGTGCCTCGCCACCCTCGCAGTAAGTAAAGCCCTCTGACTGAGCACCCGTAGCTTAAATGTCCCCCTTTGTCCCCTTCTCAGAGCAATGGCAAAGGCAAGGACTGCGTCTTCACCGAGATCGTCCTGGAGAACAACTACACGGCACTGCAGAACGCCAAATATGAGGGCTGGTACATGGCCTTCACCCGCAAGGGCCGCCCGCGCAAGGGCTCCAAGACCCGGCAGCACCAGCGCGAAGTGCATTTCATGAAGAGGCTTCCCAAGGGCCACCAGACCACCGAGCCCCACAGACGCTTTGAATTCCTCAACTATCCCTTCAACCGGAGAAGTAAAAGGACTAGAAACTCCAACAGCAGAGCAGGCCCTTGACTTGCCTGTCCCTGCCCGCTCTGCCTGTGCCTCTTCCGGAGGATTCTCCTCTGAGCTTGGTGGACTATATGTAGAGACTTTCCCATATAGGTATTAAAAATAAGGGAGGGAGAAGGGGATAAAAAAAAAATTACCTGTTCTAGTTGTTGATAATTTTGGGGGGATGGTTTGGTTTTTATGGAAAAAAAAAGGACAAAAAAAGAGAGGCTCTATTTTTGTACTCCAACTTTAAAAGAAATGAAAAGTTCAAAGACTGGTAAAGGGGGAAGAGACCTTCACTTAGAAATTTTCTAGTTTGTTTGGGGGTCACATTTTATTTTGTAATTTTTTTTTTTTTGGTAGCTCTAGGGGTAAAAGATAAAAAAAAAAAATCACCGTTTAAAACAAACAAGCAAAAATCTGGAAATCCAAATCTGGGAGCAATGTGCTACTTAAACGAACTGAATTAATGCTTACCAGAGAAGATGGAGAGGTTGGAAAACAATTAAGGGAAGGGATTTATTTCAGAGGTGTCCTGAGGTCTCTTGGGTGGGTTTTGCAGCCCGGGTGATGTGTGAGCACTGCCTGTGGGGGCTGGCTGCAATGCCCGGGCCGAGGACCGCTGGATGCTTTCTTTCCTCAGATGCGCCTCCTTCTTCGGCTGAGCGAGGGGTTGCTGGAAGCCACTTGCATCCTTCCGAGAACACTGCTGGCTTTACAACTCCCAACTTACTTTTTTCTCAGGAGGGGACAGGGGTGATGGATGCCCCAGAGAAAGTCCTGAACTGACTTGGTACCTCTTACCTAAGCATTTGGTTTGTTTTAAGCTACTAAGGTGAGGCAGTGGGTGACAGCTGCCATGAAGCAGGCTGGTAACTGGTATGGTTTTTTGTGTTTTTTTCCGTGTGGAAAATGTGAACTTCTCACCAAAACCAATATTTTTTTTCTGTTTATATTTTTTTATCAGATGGAAGTTTTCATCCATAAAATTAAAAAAGTTTACAAATTACTGTGGAGCTATTTTGGGCTGGTTTTGTTGTAATGTTCCATTTGTGGTTGGCACTTCCAAAGTCAACTGTCTCTTCCAGGTTTGCTTTATGATGAAAAATACTGCTCTCCTTGTCCTCATAGGGAAAGGAGAGCTTTTCTTTCAAATTTTCTGTGTTGACAGAAGCCAAATTTTCTATTTAGAAAAAAAAAAAACCTGAAGGAAACATAAGATCTCTTGAGTGAACATCCCCAGCCAGCCCTGCTCTGCACATGCTGCCCTGGGACTGTGACTCTCTCCAAAGGGTTAAAGCAATTATTCTTCAAGGGGAGGGCAAACAAAGACACTGGATAGGAGCCAGAACCAGGGGTGACTTTTCATCCAATCTTTTTTGATTGTTTGTTTTTTTTCCCTGTTTCCTTGAGGATTTTTGTTTTGGTTTGGTTGTGTACAAATTGAATATGAAATTATTGAAATATTTATTGAATATGTGCATTAAAAATTTGTATTAGTCTAATTGAGCCTGCTGCTTTCCAGGGAGGGGCAGGTTGGAGAGGGGAGAAGGAGGCTGATGAGGTGCAGGATATGGGTCTGAGGCTGCTGCTCAATGCAAACCCCTTCCCAGGGAAACAGACATGGGAAGTGGGAGGATGCCCTGAGATATTGGACCCAGATGGGTCTTGTGGAAATAACGGCTTTCCTTGCAGCAAATTCCAGATTTAATGGGCAGATGCCACCCCTTTGCCCTGTGGGGGCAGTCTCATTGCAGGCTGAATGGAGACAGTGCAATAGAGCCTTGACCACTGCTTTTAAGCATGGGATGAGGCTTTCCAAGAGAGAAAGCCAGTATCTGCTCCTCTCTGGTGTGGATGAGCTTGGTGTCTGTACAAAATGCGTTGTTGGGTCCCTTCCTTTGGTGGCTGCTCAGCCCTGCTGGGGTGCTGGGTCTTGCTCACAGGAGCTACTGGGGGAGATTCAGATATGGAGTGGTATCAGGTATGGAAAGATACAAGAATAAAGTTAAATATGTTTAAAAGAAACCAATTCTGCAGAAATGGAGCAGCCTTGCAAGGCGAGAGTCTTGCCATCACCAGTGCCAGCCCCCTGGTGCTGCCATCCTCATGGGGTGCCCACAGCAGTGCTTAGAGCCCAGGGCTGTCCCTTGTCTGTAGGGTGTGAGGATGAGTCATCCCCTGGCTGAAGCTGTGGGCTGGGCTGAGCTGTTGATATATATCCTTAATTTCAAGGAGGGAAGTCCAGGGGCTGAGCGCTCGGCCATGCTTTATGCCTGAGCATTGCTGCTGCGTCACGGAGGTCGCAGATGCAGGACAGCAGGGACAGCAATGGCCTGGCTGTCCCAGGAGAGACCCACGGGTGGCAGAAGCCTGGAGCCAACAGTGTGCTGGGACAAGCCCATGTTATGGTTTCCAGATTACAGAATCACAGAATCACAGAA
>NW_010100555.1:1444-1802 GCF_000699245.1 Pterocles gutturalis | reverse complement strand
GGAGGGCACAGGGAGAAGCTTTTCCTTTGGCCTGGGCCAGGCAAGCTCTGGTAAAGGATGGTGCCATGCAAGGATGGGGACGGGAGGGAGAGGCCACGTTTTGGCTTTGCCGTGAGATGGAGATTGGCCAGAGCTATGGCAGCCTGAGGGAGGAGGTGGGAAGGCTGGACTATGTGTCCGGGAGTGTTTGCTGCATGCTTTGTCCCTGTGGCTCCAAACACCACGTGTCCCCAGGCTCCAGCAAAGGGAAATGGGAGGTCTGGGAGCTGCCTTGAGCTGATCCCATGTCTGGAGCAGCCTTCTCTTGGGTCCTGTGGGAGCCACCAGCGTGTGAGGATGGCCAGAGACAGAGCCATGC
>NW_010100555.1:976-1195 GCF_000699245.1 Pterocles gutturalis | reverse complement strand
CAGCAGCTGTTTTCTGCCCTCCTGCCGCGCTCGCCGGGTGGGTGGCATCTGCTCACCCTTGGGTGGGGGGGAGGAGTGGGGCAGGGCGAGGCGGGAGCGGGAGATCAGGGTGACGGATAAAGCCGGGACCTATTTTTATACTGCAAAGTAATTACCAGAGCTTTCCAATCCTTAATCTGCCGAGCGCACCCCGGCGCGATTGGATCCCTCCCCAAGCCT
>NW_010100555.1:667-935 GCF_000699245.1 Pterocles gutturalis | reverse complement strand
AAACTCCCACACTCGGGCTCACACTGGGATCCATGTGCTGCGGGGCTGCCGGCACGCCTGCCCTCCCAGCAGCCTGGGAAAGGGACGGGGACCCCATTTGGGACCCTGGTTTGTGGCTGGGAGGGGGGATCTGAGCATGACCCCAGCGAGGCGGGATGTCCCTTGGCCACCTTCCCCAGCTGCTGTGGGCGTCTCTGTCCCTTGGCTGGAGCCAGGGGCTGGATTTGGGTCCCAACCCTGTGAGCACACTAAATCCATGTCTTCCCCT
>NW_010100555.1:0-547 GCF_000699245.1 Pterocles gutturalis | reverse complement strand
GGCGGCTCTGGGCGGCGGTGCCAAGTCTCATCTGGCCCCTTTCCCAGCCTCTCCCCGTCCTGTCGCTGTGCCAGGGAGTTGCTGAAGAACCTGTTCCATAGCTCCCGCCACGGAGCAGGAAATGACGGGTTTTGCGGCAGCACCTTTCATCCCGGGGCTGGAGGACTTGCTTTGCCCCTGCCTGCGCGCAGCTGGCTCCGGAGCATGGGAGCTGCCAGCCTGGGGATGGAGGCGAGGGCTTGGGGTGCCTCTCGCCTCCCTCCACCCACCCTGGTGCCCACCAGCCCCCTGGCACCTCATCCCAAAGCTGGACTGAGCTGTTCAGCCCTGCTCTGTGGCGGGGGCCTTTTTGTGCCACAGTTTGGGACCCCGTGGAGTTCATAACATCCTTGTTGAGTATTTGGGAGTATCCCTCGCTCTGTCCATCCCAGTGCACGGCCACAGACACAGATCTTGGCAGTGTGCCGGATGGGGTGGCCCCCAAAAAGCTGCTGTTTCACAGCAGGACCCCATGCCCAGGGCTGCAGAGGGTGAGCCACCTCTGGGG
>NW_010100554.1:65338-72386 GCF_000699245.1 Pterocles gutturalis | reverse complement strand
AGGAGAGATGGGGGGCCTCTGGATCAGGGCGCTGAGTGATGGGATGAGGGGTAATGGCTTTTAGCTGAAAGAGGGGAGATTGAAATGAAATATTAGGAGGAAGTTTTTTACTGTGAGAGTGGTGAGACAGTGGAACAGGCTGGATGAGGCTTTGAGCAACCTGGGCTAGTGGGAGGTGTCCCTGCCCATGGCAGGGGGGTTGGAATGAGCTTTAAGGTCCCTTCCAACCCAAACCATTCTGTGATTCTATGTCAACTAAAACAGATTCTACTGCAGGCTATGGACTAAGCAAGATGGAATAAAAATTAATGAAAGCTGCAGAATTTAAGTTCTCTTTCCACAAGATCTAATCTTAATTGACAATGGTATAATCAGGACTTTTTAGTCTTCCTAAACAAGTGGGGAACATGGACTTGAATAAAAACAGTACTTCATGGTTTTCTGTCTTTACTCAGTGTAGTGAACACTAATGTTCTAGTAAACATACCACTGAAACATGTAAGTCTTTTGAGGATAATTTAAATAACTTCAAAATTCAGTTACTTGAAAAATCCCTTCTCCTTTCATACAATCTTTTATTTTTTTGAGGAATTTTTTTCTTAATAAGTTTGTTGATTTTGGAAAAAGTAGAAGGCGTTTCTTGTGAATCTAATCTTCTCAATGGCAAGCCCTTGCCCTTCCTTTGCCAATAGTTTATTTCATGTGTATTCAGTCCAGTTTTCTTTTCACATATGTGAAATAACATTTTGGCAAGTGGTAAACAAAACATAATACAGTAAAGTATTTTTGTAAAGTGAAGAGACTATTTTCTGAAATAATGCTTTCATTGAAGTGAATAATTAAAGCTAAAATAAATAAGATCTTATAAGAGATTGCAGAGTAATTATGTAACTTTTAAGAAGCAAGATTTCATAGTAATGGAGTATTTTCATTTTACCAGGTTTTTCTTGGAAAAGTACAGCATCATGTGATGATAGAGCGCAGTGTGTGAGAGCAGTTTGCTGGTACAAAATCCAAACATCACAAAGTAATTTCCAAAGAGCAGATGTTTATCAGTTCCGTCTGATGGAAGAGAGCAGAAAGGTTCTTATTTGAAGTTTGTCGACTGGAACTCCAGCGTGACTTCACTGCAGGCATTCATACAGGGGACTGAGCGCTCCTGTGTGACCCATGCGGGATTTACTTTTGAAGAAGGAAAATTGCTTATATGGCTACACAGTCAGTAACCAGAGCATCACCTGCTATAACCGTGAAAAGAACTGTCGAGAGGTATTTCTGTTTCAGTGAATATTTGGCATGGCTTTGATTCGCCGTGGCCCGTGCAAGGCTCCTCTGACTGTGGTAAATTGGGGAGTAGCGCGCCTTCGGTGTTCAGAGCAATGGTGAGAAGCCTTCCTCCCTCTTTCCTAACCCTCTTCACTTAGGAGTGTTTTTAAGAGGTATTAGGGGTGGAGGACAGAGAGAGATAGCGTTTGTGTAAGGCGGCAGTTAAAATATACCATAAAAAACCCAAAAAGCCAAAAACTCTTCTCAATACGTATTCTCTAGAGTTAAACCTCGTAAGAAGACAAAGATCTCGGAGAACAACAGGGAAGCCTCTTCCTAGAGGTCTGTTTTAAAGGACTGTTGCTGAAGAAAGAAACCAGGTTCTGACAGGACCCTGAGCTAGCGCAGCTCTGGGAACACATCTGCAGGAAAGGTGCTTGCTCTGGAGCTCACACCACGAGGAGTGCCTTTAGTGAGGGTGCTTTGTTTCAAGCATTCCCCGGATGAAACAGACGGGTAGTGACTAAATCACAATGACAGGCTACCTCAGCACAGGCAGGGAAAATTCATTTCATAACGCTGCCACAGTTTCTAAATTTTAACTGATTCTAACACAATTGGGAGGAAAAGGGAAAGCAGCAATTCCCAAGGTGAGATGAGGAAGCCATTAGAAACAAGTGAGCCACCTCACAGTGTTATGCTGAATTTTTCAAAATATTCCAGTCGTACGTAATGGCTTCTGCCTGACAGGGAGGTCACATAGCAAGGTGCCCTGAGAGCTGCACGCGTAGCGACTACTTACGGACAATAAAGCAGATGTAAAGGAAATTATTCAAATAGGTGCCTTTGCTTTTTCCTTGAATAATATTTTCTACAAGATGATTTATTTCATCATTTGCATTTCTCTACTGGTGGGATGTTGTGGTCGTAGTGTGTATGGATTCACATCTTAGATGTGTGTGTATTCTGGTTGTTCCTCAGTGTTCACTGTATATTATTCAAACTCTTCATTTTCTCTTTTTATATGTCTCAGCTTTTCTTCAGTAGATTATTATTTGAAAAATTAAATGTTTTCCTTGTCTCATCTAGTGTGATTGCTGAGCATACCATAGAATCATAGAATGCTGTGATTGAAGAATACACTGCACACACATCAGCTGCACTGGATGCTGAGTTCTTATCTTTTTGAACCTCTTTAAGAATTTGACCCAAATCTGAATTTTTTTTTCCATATTATATTGAAAACAAACTGGATCAAATAATCAGAAGTGTCCTCAGAGTATGTGCCTGACACCCACGGACGTTCCCAGGTGGGGTGCGTTACAGTGGGTAGGGGTATCAGCCGCTGTTTTCCAGCAGCAGCAGCAGGATCCTTGCCTGTGGAGGTGCAGCCACGTTGCTCTCCTGTGCTGATTTTCATGAAGGCCACAGCAGTGTTCTCTCTGCCCTGCCCATGGGTGGATTTTCGCGTTACAAGTAATTGGAATCTAGCATGTACCAAAACTGTGTTCTTACTAATGAGTACATCCATGATGACATAACTGAAGGGTTGAACTACAGCTCGTACCTCGTCAGCCTGTTTGCAGGCTGCAGATCTGATTCTTTGCCGTCAGACAGAGTAGTCTTTGATTCTGTTCTCTGGTTTCCTAGGATACCACTGCGCTGATGCAAAGCTTAAATCAACTATTTTTTTTTTCAATTATTTTAACTAGAGGATACGGTTAAAGATATTTTAATCATATATTTACCTGACTGCTTTCACAGAAGAAGACACTCAAGTTGATGCAGACATCTGACGTTGCCAGACAGTGTGATAGTTGCTGGGGAGAAAGGGGAAGGCTGGAAAGAAAGCAAAACCTAGTTAAAATTTAAAAACAAACAAACAACAAACAAACAAACAAACAAACAAACAAAAACAAAAAAATAAAACCAAAAGGCAAAGCAAAACTGAATGCTGATTTCTATTTCTTCTGTGATAGTTCCAGTTCCAAAACAGAAAACTTCTGACATTGAAGCTGCATATTCTTAGCTGGGCATGTGTTCTTTTGCAATTTATTTCCATTCCAATGAGCTCATGTCCCACCTGTTTCAGCATTGCTGTTTCCTGTGCCTGATTGTAAATGCGTGTGTGCTTGATTTGACACGAGCGGTTACAATCTGACAATAACATAACAAGAAGTTCGTGGTGAATTAAATGATATTTTGGTTCGTTCTAGTGCTGCAGTGTGTATGTCAATCTATAGTTCTAGCAAGCAGCAGGAGTGTTTTCATGCCGACATGCAGGTTCTTGCTGCTGATCAAATTCAGTGAAGATCACTCCTGTGTGGTTTTGGGGGGGTCTTTCGCACACGGCCCTCTGCCATGAGCCCTTTTTCTTTGCAAGCATTGCTGAGGGGCGGTGGCTCTCTGAAGGACGTTCATTCAAGCTGTACTGTTGTGGTGCAGTGATAACAACGCCAGGCTTGGGGCATGGTCTTCTCATGATTCTAGCTGTGAGGCTCATTTATCCCTGCAGCTCTTTCCGTAGTGCAGACGGGGTTTCCGTGATCCTGTTTCTATTGAATTTAGATATTTGTGTCAATGTTCAAGGGCTTAAATAAGAGTTTAACAGTATGTAGTGGTGAGTTCAGTTAGCGTAGGGACTGCGCCGCCATCACCTCGTTCTAAGGGCTGTGTTTTTGATCATTTAAAACAATATACATTGTCTGCAGATATCGTTACAGAATACAGCTCTGTGTGATTTGCTCTGTTGAAATGGGAAGGGAATTAGAGCAGATTGCATCTGAAGTATTTCTATGATGCTTACAGTCCTGTTGTGTGTTTTTGGAGATGAAGGATTCATTGGAGCAGCGAAGCCTCTGGGGTGTTTCTCGGTATCTGTCAGAATTTTCACCTGCAGTGGTCTTCTCTGAGATTCTAAACTCTTTGAAGTTACTCATTGCCAATCAACATCTTCAAGTTATGAATTACTTCATAATTAACATAATCACATTTTGATGGAAATTCACATATCCACTTCTTGAAAGCTGTTGCTTGTGTAGCAGACTTTTCCCAGCTACCCTCAGGAACTTCTCCAGGGGAAAATAAGAGGAATTCAAACTTAATGAAAAGTATGCAGGTAGTACAAAATTTGATTCCTAATCATGTTGACTGGCACTTGGCACTTCACCGGTTATCATATCTCAAGTGTAATTGGTTTCACAGTGTTCTCACATTCCCGTCTTTACAGAGAGCAGAAAAAATAAATTTTTAAAAATAGCACTTCCAGCAGCTGGCACCCCCATATCGCCACTTCTGACTGATGCTGTTCCTTACGGAGCTCAGTCACATTTAGCTGGCTGGGAGTGAAAAGAAGAAACTCAGGCAATGAAGATGTAGGTAATAAATTAACTTTGTATTTATGCTTTATTGTGTTTTGTTGCTAAGGAAGGGATATAAAAGGTCAAAATATAAAAGTTGTATTGGAAGTGGCTTAAATCTGTTTTTCTCCGTTCAACAGTCAAATTTCATTCCACTGTATTGAAACACTCATCTTCAGATATTTGAACGGTGGGATAAAAATAACACTAAGTGCAAATTTGGACAGTGGCTTTTGTCTGCACTTAGCTCCTAAACGAGGCTGATATGTAGGGCTGCCTCTGATATTTTTGCTGCTGTTATTTGTTGTTAATGCTCCAGCCAAGCTGATAGGGCTTCGTGTTTGTAGAGTGTTGTATCATGATTTAAACAATGTATTGTGATCTTTAGAAATGCTGGGCAAATAAACTGAACCTGAAAGAAGCAGGTTATCTTGCCCTCCGCGTGGTTAGCTGATAGAAGGGACTTCACATTTTCCGGGTGCTGATGTTATTATTCATCAAATATTTGAATAAGAGAAAAAAGAGGAGGGTTGGCTTGCCTTCACAGACGTCTTCCAGCTCTTCAACAAAACAGTAGCCCTTGCTTGTCTTTGTTTCTATGGGTGCAGAAGAGTCATAAGAGAGCAATTTAGAAAAATCAGCCAAGTAAGGACATACGACTGGAAAGTAAACTGACTTGTAAGACTTGCAATGAAGTTATGAAAGATGTTCATAGAAGCCATGGTGTTGAACAGGCATCCAGGCTAACGTGGAGCCAGTGCTTCCCTCCCTCCTCCGCTTGCTTTTCCACGGAGTGTTTCTAGGTGTGCGATCCTAGGCTGCCAGGACGTGACCAAGGCTTGTTCTGCTTTGTTTGGGCTTTTTTAGTTAATTGTCTAACTACCTGTGAGTCAGAGCTGTGGCTGTGGCATCGTGGTCTCTGTGAGGGTGGTGTAAGGATGGAATCCTTTGTTGGAGGGGGGGTTTTATTTTGCATCCAAACAGCTGTGGAGATACTTCTCTGGCTGCGTGCAAATGCAAACCTCTGAGTTATAGAAGATGTTGACCAAAATCTGGCATATTAGAATATATTTGCATATGGAAACTTGAGCCTCTATTGTATGTGGTGTTTTGAAAATTCAGAGGTAAAACCTGCTTTCAAAAGGCTCAGTTAGTGCTGGATTTTTGAAGTATATCGCTTTCATGCTATCTTTGTTTCAATTTTCTTAAATAGAAAAATATTTAGCAGACAGGGAATAGTTCTGCACTGTGTGCAAGTTGTCTTTTGGGGGATTTTCCTAACTGGATGTGTTGGATATTGTAATATTTGGAGCAAAAACATCAAACGCTGTTTGACTTTAAAGGTATTCTTTTCCCTGCTTGGAGGAAAATAATCTTAAATTGAGAGGGTGTCTTTGCTTGTTTGAACTTGTTAGTCTTAACTAAATAAAGCAACCTCTTAACTGTTTGTTTTGGCTGAATTTCGCCCTGTAGCCAAAAAAGTAGGATTATACCTTGTCCATTGTTTCACTTACCGTAGTGTTTGCTCTGGTATTGGCTACAGGGCCGTCACATCTCTGAACAGCCGTTGAATCCTGCCTTCTAATTACCATCAGGTTGACGTAAAGAAAAGGGGCACTTTGCAAAACAGCTCTGGTTACAAGTGAGACAGGCTTCCTCTGTGTGAAGCCGAACAAAAATGATTCTGCTGTTGTGCAGAAAAAACCTTTCGCCATGAACGTTTGTAATTTTCCAAAGCGATATCCTGACTGCCAGCTGTTCAACAGGAGCGTGGCGCAGTGTCGAGATTTTTACTGGAGGTTACCAGCGCACAGAGAGGTCTTCATCTTCATTCTGAGAACTTCTCATAGAATCCTGAGGAGGCTCAGTTTTGAAAGTGATTACATTCCACATTTTCACACTTGTATCTCATTTAAAAGCTTTTTAAAATAATCCTCCAACCCTAATAAGGGCGCTGCACTTGGGACACAACATCTCTGTCTCTGTGAGCACGCAGTGCTGTCGATGCAGGAAAGCAAAAGGGCGAATTTAAGCAGTGGGACACAAAGTCATTAGTTTCTTGCTGTGAGTTTGCACAGACAGGATTTAGTTGCCCAGCAGTAAAGTAGCCAGTCTGGCATGCCTACCCAAGGCACGTGATTTTACAGTGTCATGGTTTATAAAGCCATGGGGACAGTTTTTGCTAAACACCTGGTGGGCCGAGGCAGGGACAGAGAGGGTTCACTCACCACTCAGGGTCAAGAAACTGACACGACTTGGGAAAAACAAGAAAAACAATTCAATTTATTAACTATTTACAACAAGAAGCAAGATACGGAAAGAGAGAAACCACGTCTTAAAAAGGCACTTCTCCCCCACCCCTCCCTTCTTCCCAGGCCCAAAGGCTTTGTTCTGTCCCTTCTCCCCCCGGCGGCACAGGGGGC
>NW_010100554.1:32634-65081 GCF_000699245.1 Pterocles gutturalis | reverse complement strand
CTTGCTGACCGGAGTGTCATGTGGTTCCTTCATCTCTCAGATCCCACTTCATTTTCTTTGTCGTCGAAGGTCTTCATCGGCTCCCAGGAAAAAGGGCTCCCGGGCGACCCATGGCGGAGGCTTGGGCTACGGCAGGTCAGTTAACAGAAGCCGGGCAGGCAGCTGGACGGCCGGACCGCCCGCCTGAGCCATGCCCAGCCTGGGGCTGCACCAACCCCCTTGTTCCGTGCCCCCTCTTCAATATGTCATTGGCACAGGCGCCGGTTGGCTCAGCCCTGGCCTAGGGTGGGTCCAGCCTGGAGATGGGGAAACTTCCAGCAGTTTCTCACAGGGGCTGGATCGGTGGTACTCCTTCCCCCACTGCCCCTCCCGGTTACTAAATGCTTGGAGCCGGGGGAAGGGGGGTGACTCCTTAAGAGTCATTAAAAAAGGAGCCACCACTGCAGCCCCTCCCTTGCTGCCAGCAGCAGGCTGGAAGCCAGGGGAACTCTTAGCAGTTGCTTAAGGAGCCATTACACCCCTCCCTGCTACCAGACAAAACCCCCCCCACAAAACCATAACATACAGCTAACGCCTGGGAGGTCCTGGGTACTTCTGTGCAAAAAGGTGAATGTGCCTTGGCTTGTTTCTTCATCTGTCTAAAGAAGTTGCAGAGCTTGCAACCAGTTCCGTGTAAGTGGGAGTAATTCCTTGGAGCGTGAAGACAGTGGCGCTAGTCCAGGCTGAGGAGAAGGTTTAGGATGGGATGAACTTCCTTTCCCTTACAGTTGGGTGCAAACTGTTCATGTGGCGCTTGAGTAAATCAGACCCCAAGAGATGCCTTATGCTTCAGAAGACACCAACAGGCAGCTCAGGAGACCTCGTGCTGTTGGGGACTGGCCGGTGGAGCGCCAGCTCTCCCTGCTCCGTTACTCTCACAGAGCTGCTTCTCCTCCCTTCGGACATCATGGTGCTTCAGCTGCCTTCTTCCTCCTTCCTCCTTCTTGTTCCTCACTGGGGACGGCGGGGAAGGAAGAGAGTTTTCAAGATCTTCCTGCCCTCTTGGAGTCCCTGAGGGGAGTGTGGGGAGCAAACGGAGCCACAGTGGACCTGGAAGCACGTGGTGCCAGGGCGGCTGTAGCATGGGAGATTCTGACTGGGTATAAGGACAAAGGCTGTGTGCTTTTTTTTTATTTTTTTTTTTAATCATGAGGGTGGTGAAATACTGGACCAGGGACAGCATGGAGGTGGTGGGATCTTCATTCTTAGAGTTACTCGGGGTTTAACTGCTGGACAAGGCTTGAGCCTGGTTTCTGTGACCCTGCTTGGTGTGGGGCCTCCAGTAAATGACCTCCAGGTGTCCCTAACTTTATTTTTTTCTTCTGAAATTGGGGACTCTGTTGACATATGCAAAGCAAAAAAAAAAAAAAAAAAAAAAAAAAAAAAGCTACTTTTTGCTAAATTTCAGCTTGATAATTATTAGAGGTATCTCTGGTCTGTCAGACCTACTGTATTCCCCTGTAGCAAAGCTGCTGTTTCTGTTTTGTCAGGACAGTTTTGGAAAATAATTGCTGTTCCAAATTTTAAAAAATTATAAAAATGTCCTACTGGACAATGTTGTTCCCATCTCTGTCTTCCTTTTTGAAGAAGTAACTTACGCTCACCATTCTAGTGGTTTCTATTGCTAGAAAGAGACCAAGAATTCTTATAATTCTTGTATGTACTCGTTAATAGAATATATGATGTATCAGACTGAGGCTTCTGTTTGGGCGTGGTAGGACTGCCCAGCGCCTAAATCTCTGGAAGAGCTGACCGTAACCCTTAACGTTCATGCTTGTCATCAATTTTTGCGTAAGTTAATAACTATGTGCCGTAAACCCAGGGTTTGCAAAAAAATTGCCGTAAAAATAATGGTGCTAGACCGCATTATTGTTGAATTTAGACAGCTTGTTCCCATGCTGCTGCTTTCTGTCTGTAGACACACTGCAGTTAGTAGCTGCGTTGAACAAGTCTAAACTGTGTTGAAACCAAGCTTAGCAATGAACATAGAAAACCAGTTGTGAACAAGTTGAAAGTCTTACAAGGGAGCCAAAGGAAGTTTTGCTGTTGAGTTACATGCAGAGTACTAAGGTTTAAGTCTTCCTTCATCAGTTGGAAAAGTGACTCAAGTTTTGGGGTTTTTAAGATAAACTAAGGAGAGTGTCTTGACTGAATGGCAGCAATTTTGTTGAACTCAGGAGTTGCCTAACTTCACAAGCTCCACTGGGATCTACATAACCTCTGCTTCCTACAAACCATGTGGAGGAGAAGCCATATACTTCAAAACAAATAAATACTAAGCTGTGTTGAAAAACTGATAAAAAGTTCATAATTTAGTATCTACAGCTACAGTAAAAACTTCAGCAATTTATAATACACTCCTCTGACTTTTTATTTTGTGGAAGTGGACTCCTCTAACGCACTCTGTCCTGGAATTTTCAAGCTGTGCACTTCTGAATTAACAGTGCTGACTGGTGCGCTGATTGAAAATGTGGCGACTTACATTTATCCTCTAAGTGATTAATGTGCAACATTATTGGAAAGTTTAGTGTTATGCTATGCCATGTTGAACAATCAATTACATTTATGAACAATTTGGGAATATTTTTGAATTTCCCTTTCAGAATCTCACAAGGTGAATAATTGAAAATGGGTTCTAGCTACGCCTGCTGGAAATAGAACATGAATTAGATTAGTTTTTCAAAATTAACTGGGAATGAGGCTTTAAAAAATACAGTTCCGTGTAAACTATGCAAGACTTGTTTAAGCTCTGGTTTTTGAAATCATGCATGAAACAGTAAAAAAAGCATGGGTAGTTTATCTAGCTCATCAGTGCGTTGTGTCTCGATGTGAAAGGGCTCCCCATTTGCTTGGGAGACCTGTACCCCATACTGGGTGTGTATGTACCTGTACCCCATACTGGGTGTATGTATGTACCTGTACCCCATACTGGGTGTATGTACCTGTACCCCATACTGGGTGTATGTATGTACCTGTACCCCATACTGGGTGTATGT
This sequence comes from Pterocles gutturalis, assembly GCF_000699245.1. Classification (NCBI taxonomy): domain Eukaryota; kingdom Metazoa; phylum Chordata; class Aves; order Pterocliformes; family Pteroclidae; genus Pterocles; species Pterocles gutturalis. Next base: position 62,046 of record NW_010100554.1, on the reverse strand, counting down.
ACCTGTACCCCATACTGGGTGTATGTATGTACCTGTACCCCATACTGGGTGTATGTACCTGTACCCCATACTGGGTGTATGTATGTACCTGTACCCCATACTGGGGGTGTATGTACCTGTACCCCATACTGGGTGTATGTATGTACCTGTACCCCATACTGGGTGTGTATGTACCTGTACCCCATACTGGGTGTATGTATGTACCTGTACCCCATACTGGGTGTATGTACCTGTACCCCATACTGGGTGTATGTATGTACCTGTACCCCATACTGGGGGTGTATGTACCTGTACCCCATACTGGGTGTATGTATGTACCTGTACCCCATACTGGGTGTGTATGTACCTGTACCCCATACTGGATGTATGTATCTCAAGCAGAGCTGACGTGCACATTGATTGAAGTACTGCAACTTTTTTATAATCAAGTAAAATGGTGAAAGGTTCTTCATTTTCTGAACTACATTTTCAGACTGTGTTGCAGTAGTGTCGTGTACTCTTGAGATATGTCAATCTTCAAAGCAGTGTTAAAATCAGTTATTTATATCCTCTGTGGTCTTGCTGCATCCAGCAGCAGATACCCTGCTTTGTAGAAACAAATCCGATTAACTTCAGCTGTTTTTAGCTGTTTGCCTGGGGCTGCTACATGAACTGTTCCATTCTCTAAATGGTTACCCTGAGGAGAAGTCCCTCACTTTCCTGTTCTTGATTCTTGCCCAGCTGTGTGGGCTGAAGTGTGTGGATGAAGGTGGAGATGAGGCGGTGTGTGTTCCTTCCCAGTCACCAGACATAGCGCTGCCTTCCGGGAAACACCACTCACTATTGTTTCCAAGACTTCACAGATCGTATGTACATTAGGTAATTTAATTGTGATACAGTAATTAAAACCAGAAGTTCTTTTGCTCCCCACAGAAACTGCATTATGCTTTTTATAATATATATTCAAATTTTAGCCCCAAGTAAAATCTTCATATATATAGCATTGTTAGAAGTAGACTCAAAAATACTTTTAAAAATTATACAGACATTTTAACATAACTATATTTTTGATATATCAACATAGAATATTTGGTTCTTCTTGCTGTGTGACTGTCGGTTAGCAGTAAGTGTTCTTAGACAGGATAAACACACGTTTGTTATTTTAAGTTGGCAACTCCTTATGAACAGAGCCAGCCCTGCAGCTTTTCAGAATGTTGAACATTATCCACTGATTTCTTACTAACCATCGGTTTACAGATTGTAAGTCTTTTTTTTTTTTTCAGACCAGTTCACACCTCTGGCAACTTGTTTTTAATTTTGCATTTTAAGTAAAAAACTGGTTTTGTTTAGTTCTCAAATAAAAAGCCTTGTCATAATGGAAAGGGGGCGAATTAAATACTACGAGTAGAGAATATGTGCCGGACTTTGGGCTTGTCATGGGGATGGCAAGGTCTGGAAACAGATATTTAGACAATACTTTGAGCTTTCAAAAGACTGTAGAAATTGAAATTCTGGAGAAGTCATGCATGTAAATAATCCAGCAAGAGATGGACAAGATTAGAAGGAATGCTAGACTTTTATTAGTGTTTTAAAAACATGTTCATGCAAGACTTCAAAAAAACTATGAAGTGTTGCCCTAAGGATCTGCTCTCGGTTGGTCTCTTCACCTGTGTGCTCTGCAAATGCGGCAGATTGTGTGTATGCGAGAAGTGGTCACTGCCTGTTCTCTCCTTCCTGGAAGCCTTTGGATGTCCTTACACCTCAGCTTCTATCTGTGATTCTAAAAAACTTTGAAAATAGCAAATTATGTTGTGTACTGAAAATATAAGAACATGGTGATAACCAGCCACAGTGCAAAAATTTGTTTTTTTCCCGCTTTAGTTATTACTTAGTACTTTTAAAAAGTAGTGATAATATTACCCTCAATTTTTTTGTTCTTTGCTTTTCACTGAAGCAATAGAATTAATTTCTGAAAAATAAATATTATAGCTTACCTTGAAAAGGATTTTTTTCTCAAGGGGGAAGCCTTGGTAAGTTCAAGAACTTGTTCCAAGAGTAAGATTAAGATCTTGATGCACCTGATTTATCAAAGACATGATTCCATTAGTGAGGATGAGGAAGAAAATGTGAACAGTATTTCAGTCCTGCTAAGTCTTTACAAGCTCCTGATTCAAGTGCTTGCATTAGCAAGACTTGTGTAATGAAATCTGCAGAACGTGTTGCAGCGCTGTATTACCTCTGCCAAGGAGCATCATTGTGCATTTCAGCTGGAAAGATACGCCAAATACTGAGATGAGTCTATGAGTCCAAAAATAAATATTTTGATTGGCCATGTCTTTCAAATGTGTTTTAATTGATTTTAATAAGACTGGCATTCTTCCAAAATTTCTGCACACTTTGTGATCTGATCCTTCGTTATTTAAATAAATGCCAAAATTCCAGCCGACTTCAAAGAGAGCAGAATTAAGATCTTAGTCACCAAAAGACACATTCTGATTTTATCTCCTGAACGGGAGGGTCATGCATGATAGCTTGTTTGACAGATGGAAGCAAGTACCTGAAGGGAAGTGGCAGTCGGGTAAGCAAGTCTTCTTCCTTCAAGGCAACACTGAAGGCATGTATTAGTTTGCTTGGGGAAGGCAGCCTCATGCTAAAGAAGTTGTCTGTCTTTAGGCGTATTGCTAAGCCATCAAGTTCTAGCAGCTTGCACTTAGTGAGCAAACTTCCTTCCGTGCTCCAGTTGTCCAAATTGTCGATTGCTTCTATCTTTTTGCACGGTTGCAGCGATTCTCAGGCTTGAGTTTGTCACATGGAACAGTTGGCTGGTGGTGATACAGCTGTGGCAGTCTAAGCAATAGGCACAGAAAGGTTGGTAGGGAAGGTCGTATCTCATATTAGATGCACTGACATAGCTGTAAAAGCAAGAGAATCTTCTGACATAAAACACATGCAAAGGAAAAGCTGCAAAATTTATGCTGGCTGAAGCTCTATCATTTGCTCTGATGCTGCTTGAATAGTAAATTCCTACTTACTTGGCTTTGCTGTCATGCAGGCATTTTCATTTCTCTTTTTTTCCGTTAGGAACTGGGTTTAGATTCTGTTTGGTTTCTGTTCTTCAAAGGGAGGTCACTTTCCTGAGTCACTCCACGGTGCAAATTCATGGGCCATTGCATTGGCCACCAGTGGAAGTGTGATAGTCTGCAGCGGCAGCACGAGTGAGCCAGCAGGGAGCTTGTCGGGCTGAGCGCTCTGCCGGAGCCTGCACCTCGCCCTGTCCAGCTGGAGTTTGCATTTATCAGATGGTTGGAGGGAGCTAAGTGGTCAGGCCTCAGTGAGGAGTGTGAGCTGAGAGATGGTTGGATTTGATGGAAAGAGACAGATGGTTTTATGAAAACTGTTTTGTTGTTGACAACTGGATGCTTCTCAAATTCCTGCTTTGAGTGCCTTTCGTTTGTCTTAACACTATTGGCTGTAATACACTTTCTGCAGAATTTGAGATGAAAAAACCTGCCTGAATGTAGCTGTTTATCAGCTTCCTCCTCTCAGATTCTCTGCACCTCCTCTCCCTTGCTGTGTCTCGCTGTCTCTTCTGGATCAACGATGGCAGCCATTCCCATTTATTAAATTCTAGGTTAAGCATAATTTTCCTGCACTATTCCAAGCCATGCACCAGGCTTTTCAGCTGTACTGATTTAGAAGATCATTGGTTTTGCTTCTTCATGGTGCTGTTCACAACTCAGTCAATACATGGTATCTGTGACAAACGATCCATTTAAGAACCATGGCTTGAATAGAAAATCGCAGATGGCTGACACTCTGTTGGTTGATGCTCTACCCAAAAGACGTTGCATGTAGTGATGTGTCAATGACTAGGGCAGGAGGATGGGTCACCCCAGGAGTGCCGATGCAGCAGCGAGGCTTTATGGGGCACCCTGATCCCATCCACGGGCAGTGCACGGGCCTCGGGCTGCCTTGGGAACTCAAGAAACAGATTTCTCATGAGCTCAAATGTGTCTCAGCTGATGATGGTATCACAAGAGGAGTCCTGGAGTGCTCCTGTAGCGTCGTTATTTAGTACCAATGAGCACTGAGGAAGAACAGTCAGCGAGTAATGCCGGTTTTAGTGGTCTGACTTCACGTACATTGTTTGGTTGCCAGAGGCAGTGCAGGCGAGGGGAGCAGGACAGCGGCTTTCGAAGGCAGTCCCGTGTTTGCAGAAGCACGTAACTCGAAGCAGAACCTGCAGTTTGCTGTTAGGTGGCACTGATGGAGACTGAGCTCGGAGCTGGCGACTGTCTCAGCTAACGGCTGGGAACACCTTCCTGTGATAAGTGGCATCAGGATACAAGGACATTCCTGTTTGTTTCAGAAACCTGGGTGTGCCTCATTGAAGACTATTAGGAGAGGGCCTGATTTTGGTGAAGATAGTTCAGACAGACTCAAAAACCTCCAGTAGACAAGCTAATTTTCTTTTATTTCCAAGTCAGAGTATACAGATGTTGTGGGGAGATTGTTCTTAGCATCTGAAGAGCCAGATTATAGGTGAGGATTTCTGCTTTTTGATGACTGGCTTCTCTCTAGTTAAACAAACAAACAAACATTTTCCTTGGAGCCAGAGAAGGGAATTTCATTCAGCTGTGAAGACAGCTGGTTTGCCTTGGGGCAAAATGTGTGAAGAAGCAGATGTCCAAAAAAGGAGAACCATTAAAGAATAAAAGAATTGAAATTGTGAAATAGGAGTTTATAAATAAAGTATGTGAAAGCTTACTGCACGTAAACTAAAATCAAATTTAAGATTACTGCATGCTGCATGTTGCCTTAAAGGGCTCATCAGGCTAACTCGCTGTGTTCACATTCACAGTCTTGTTTCAGGCTTTGCACTGCGACAGAAAAGTTCTGCTATTTTCAGTAAGGGTCTGCACATCGTGGAAACAGGCAGTAGAAAGTTTTAAATTGAATGTCACCTGGGTTTTTCTTGAGGTTGTTTTGACAATATTCCTTAGAGCATTTTCTGTTCATAAAAAATGAATGACGGCATAAGTCGAAACATTTCAAAATTCAAATGGACATTGCAGTGCTATGAACTCCCTTTGGGTTTTGCACATTCCTGAAGCGCACTTTCTACAGCCCTCACAATGGCTCCAATTGTAAATATTTCTTCTGAGCTGGTAGAACAATTCTTCAAGATGAAGTAAGTTACTGTTTAGAGTTCCTGTTCTGGCTCTTGGTGGACACTGTGTGCATCTTGGTCATGATTTTCATTATTGCACTTGAAAAGTCTTTTTTAGGCGTAATTTGGATATTCTTGGGTACTGTGATAAGTCGCTGTAGTCTGTTGCGGGTGTATGTCTGTCTGTCCCTAATTCAGATTTGTATGCTGCCAAACCCAGCATTCTGCTGCTGAAGCTGAACAGTCATTCACTCTAACTTTGTGGGAGAAAAATCCTGCTTCCCTTAGATGTGTAGGTCAGTATAAAGCATAAGATTTTGGTTTTGTCCCAAGAAGTTATCTTAATTGATTTCCTTGTTGGTTATTTCTTTTCAGTGTTCTGAGCAAAGGAGGCGATGGTTAAATGAGCATTGACTGTGTATCACGGACACAGCACTGTTTCCAGGGGCATCTCTTCATCTTTATGTTGTAGGAATAATGATATTGGCTTTGGTTTGTGATTACTGCCCGAGCAGCAGCTCTGAGTCTAGCCAGCACACAGAAGGTGAGCAGTGCGAGAGGATACGCTTGCCCTGGAGAGGAGAGTTCAATTCTCACCTGCCTGGTGCTGGCTGCGCAGCTCTCTCCTCTGCCCCATCTCTGCTTGCTCCCCTCACTGCTTTAGCCACGAGCACTTTGACGTGTTGGCACTGGAATCGAACTGCCTTACTTTGAGCATGAAAAAACAACTTTTATCATGTCTAATATGCAGCCTAGTGGCACAACAGACAAAGGCATTTGGAGGAGGAGGTTCCGAGGGAGGCTGGAGTTCCCGTTGCGCAGACGCGGGGAACGTGGCTTCGGTCCCAGCTCTGCAGCAGGGATTGATCACAGCGGTGCTGCTGGTCTGCCCGTGCTCAGCCAGCTGAGTCCCACGCTGCTGGGCGGTAACTGGCTCCTTGCCATCCTTCCTGAAAAAAACAAAACTGCTTTGTTTTGATCAGAGCTGTCGGGAGACACCTGTACTGTCTAATCTGCTTTTTAAAGATGAAAAAACTTTGTATTCCACATTTCTTGAAGAAGGTGGGCTGGATCATTGTTTGGACACTTCCAAAGACAATGCTGATTCTCCAGGCAGGTTTGAAATCAATGCCGAAGCCTGCTCTCTCCCAGGGAGTGTCTCTGTGTGGTACTGGTGTCTTTTCATAGCCAGGGGTTTCTCTTTGATGAAATCCCATATGGCGCTGACCCTACAGACCACGTCCGCGTTGTCCAGTGTTTTACCTATGTTTTGTCTGAAGGAGTTTTTTTGTTCTAGCACCTCTTTGTCCTTTATATTATCAGTCATGGTAAGCTTTTCGATGTCCACCCATCCATGCATCTTGTGACCTAACTTTCAGCTTATCTTAAAAATAATTTTATTTTATGTCTACCTTCTTCTGAACCCTGATCACCACTCCTGTCTGCTTTCTGACACAATTCTTTTACTGCAAACTACTTCCAGTTCATAGAGATATTAAAACCCCAGCTCAGTTTCTGTGAAACACTTCTAATAAACCTCCTTTAAATCATTTTTCATGGAGCCACCAGCAGTCAACCTCAATAACTGTATTCTGCAATCCCATTGTTGCTTGATTTAATCAGTTTAGGCGCTGCCCTTTCTCGAGATGCCTCTAATTTGCCTTTTTGGTGTGGATTGTGACGCCACCGTTTTCTCAAAGTAACAGAGATCACCTTTATTAACACCAGCATGCCATGCTATGTAAGTCAAGGAACAGAACTAGATGTAGTTATGTTCTGCTGCATTGTCCTGCTCATCTAACACTGAGCCTAGCTCACAAGCATGAAGCAATGCAATAATTATCCCATTCTCTCGTAATAAACCTTGACTCACTGCATAATTTTGCATAAGTTTTTATGGTACTTCTAATCTTTGTGCGTGAACTTTTACAACTGAAATAGCTTGGAACTTGTTCTGCATTTTAAATGATTTGTTGTTTTTGACTTCTTGTTAGCAGCAATGCCATAATTTTAAAAAAATTCCCCTAAATGTGATGTGCCTGCCCAGCTTTGTGCCTGGTCTCCATTTAAATTTCATTTTTCCTTTGTGTGGGAAAGGTACTAGTCTAGAGATGAATCCCTTTTTGATTGGCTGCACCAAATAAAGCCAACAGCAACTGTTCTAAGCCGATATCACTGATGTTATCACTGCCCCAGATTAGAATTTGACTGCAGCTTGGAGACATCACTGGACATACCTCGTTCCTTTTATTGAACCTGGTCTTTAAGGTTTTTTTCCTTGTCAGAACCAAATCTTACTCAGTCATTTAATGGGACATGAAGCCCAGACATAGTTTTCTGTTCTGAAGGGTTGGAATTTAAAATAAGTTTAAATTATGTATGAAATGTATTTGTATCTATTAATTCAGAATTTGTTAAAATACATATAAATAACACAAGCTGCCACTTGATGTGGCTAGAGTATTAAAACTTGCTAGAATATTTTAGAAAAAAATCCTGTGTTACCCGCCCGGTCCTTTTTAAATGAAGAAACCAGTTTGAATTAATCCAGCAGTCTGGGCTGCTGCCGGCTCTCTCTGCCGTGCTGCGGTTCCCCATGGGTTTTAAATGCATCGCTGCTGTCCTCAGCGGGCACCCAACCTGTGGATCTGCTTGTTTCGAAATTGCACTCAGGCATACTTAGACTCTTACAAAATCCCTCCAGACAGGAGTGTAAGTGTTGGCACTGCATGCCTGTTAGGACTCGGAGGTTGTTTCTTTGATTGCTCATTAGGGAGCTCCTACTAAAAGGTTACTTGTCTGGTAGCCGGGTGTATGGCCAGCCGGGGCGGTGGTGCCCGTGCTCTTCTGGCAGGAGGAACAGGCTTTAAAAACGAGCTTTGAGAACCCATTGACCTGCGTGGAAACAGGCTGCGCAGATGTGTTGCAATATCCTCCCCACTGCAGCAGACGTGACTAAACGGAGTTTGTCTGCCCTGCAGTTCAGCTGCTTGCCAGCGTGTGCAGGGCTCCATGCGAGTCCCAGCTTGTTCCCAACTGGTACGGGAGTTTTTCAGTTTGTGCAAAAATCTTTTAGCTGTTCCTGTTCTCTTCATTTTCGGGTTTACTCAAGAACTTTAACTTTTCAAGGAACACCTTAGTCTTTACATAAATAAACACACTTCCAGTCTTCAGATTTTTCTAGTTTCTCGAATTCCCTGGGAGCAGAACTTGCCATAGCCACAAAAGCAAGCCTGGCTTTATACAAAAAAAAGTAAGAAAACCCAGCGGTGTTTGTTCATCACCACAACAGTTTTCCTGTCATCGTGACTCACAAAAAGAATCTGAGGATCTCAGCTCAGCATTGTGCTCTAGGGTGGAAGCTGCTGAATGCCAGTTTAGAGCCCCCGAGTGGTATCCCCAACATGCCAATGGAACTGGGCACGGATGCGGTGTAACTGGTGTCAGGGGAACTTTTTGCTGTTGAATTAAATGAGACAAGGAGCAGGGACGTCACGAATAAAAGCTCTGTTTCCTTTGGGCTTCCCACTCTCATAGCTGTCTCATGTCTGTCTGGTAATCAGAAACATTTTCTGAAGCCCGTGAGTTTACAGTATTGAACACTCGGCAAAGAACCCATCACAGAAGATGAGGTGTACAGATCCAAACCTGAGATACGGTTGGTTATGTGTTGGGTTTTTTTTTTTTTAATCCCTTGGTATTGTTGGTGAATGTGATGGAACTTTTTTTGTTGTTGAAATTTTAATTGAGCTATATTGCTGCAAAGACAAAAGAATACAAAAGTTTCCATGAGCAGCTACTTCCTCACATCACCAAAGTCACCCAGAGCAACAATATTTGGGTATCAGATTGGCAGGAAATGACCACATCAGGCTGTGGCAGGCAATCACTTAGTCTTCCTGAAACCTTTTGAACTAGAAAACAGTTCCATGACTTTCAGAAGAATTATAAAGCATGTGTATGTGATAAGTATAGATTATTTGTTCTGTATTAAAATAGTTGGTCAGTATTTGGTTAAGACCTTGCTACCTAGGTTTTTCAGCTGGACATGGAACCATAGCTGAGCAGCACATGAAAAAGAAATGCTGTCGCCTTTCCCTCAGCAACGCCCCTCCTTACCAACAAATAAGCCTTTAAAGTGAGAAAGATTCAGCTCAGACGCTAAACCCCTTAGAGGATTTAATTGTTCATGACAAAGATAACGAAGTCATCTGAGTAACATAATAGTGTTGATGCAACTTCAGTTCCAACACCTAGCGACCAGTTATTTGATATATGACAGAATCCTAGGCAATCGAGACTGGAAGGGAGCTCTGGGGGTCATCACGCACAGCTTCCTCCTCAGGCCGGGCTGCATCTGCGCGCACCTTGTCCCCGAGCTTAACCACTGTCCCTTGACAATTTCTCCTTATGTCCAGCCAGAATTGCTCTTGTTGTAGATTGTGCCCGTTCTCTTCCCTTCTTTCTGTACGTGCTGCTCTGAGGAGTCTGTTGTCTGATTGCACAGGTGATTGTTGGCTGGAACAGAGAAAGGAAGCGCTTTGCTGAGGAGTTAGGGAAGTGTCTCACACGGTGAACTTTGTTTACTCCTTGAATTTCTTGGTAAACCTTCATTTTCAATCCTAAAAGCTAGTTTTAATCAAAGTTAAACAAAATACATTCTAAAAGTATATTTTCGTAAAGGATTTTCTCCTGTACTCTCCTGGTGGATCCGGTAGCTGAAGGGAGTTATTGAATTGATGTTTTCTCTTAGAGAAAGAAGGAATTGTTTTTCTAAAGAAAATCATTCATTTAGGTGAAATATATGTGACTAGGAAGAGTCTTCCTATTTCTTCAAAACTTGCCTTATCTGGAGAGTGCACTGAGAGAGCACTGATGTATAAAAATCACAGTTCTCTCAGTTATAGCCGTGTGTATCTGGGGTGATTTATGAGGGTTGGCTCTGCCAGGTTTTGTTGACCACATCGTCTGGTCAGTGGAAGAAACAACTCATGACTTTGAAGACAAAGGCAAACTTTGTTTCGTCTTTGCAATGAAGCTAGACCGTGGATCATTATATTAAATCTTGTGCAGAGGGGCAATGAAGAAAATAGTTTCTGCTGTTCATATCCTGGTTTAATTCCCCCTGACAATGGAACTGCCGTCCTCACTAGCTTGGAGCTGTGCTCACAAATTCTGCTTCAACAGCAAAATGTTATTGTGGTTAATTTGGCTTTCGGGAATGTCAAAGAGCACGTTATCAACTTGTTATCATACAATTTTGGTTGAGAATTTGTCCCCTGTGGATGGGTCAGTGTGGACGAAAGGCCAAGGGTAAGTGATGAGATAGATGCGTGGGCGACAGAAGCTCTCCCGAACAGCAGAACGACCTGCGGGCTGTAACCCAGGCAGTAGCTGCACAGTGAGTGACGAGCGGTTAAAGACATTTGTGATGCATGGGGGATGTATTGCCAGCAGACACACACACAGGGAAAGATTTCTAGTTGGAATGACGGACCAAAATGATAGATCTGTGCTTTGAATGGGATTACTGCGATCGGTGTGACTCTCAGAGCAATGGGAAAACGAGGGGCATGTAACGCATGAGGGGATGTGGGCTTTCACGGGGACCTCTGACAAACAGGGCTGTCTTAAAAATGTTTATGATACAATTGTCTGGATGGGTGGCTCGAAGAAAGGCAGACTCTCACATCCAGGATGGTTTGAATTGCTGAGAGGAGAAAGGAGGAGAGATTTCCAAGGCAGAAACGACTGGTGCCTAGCTAATGCTTCCCTGCTCATGACTACGAAGAAACCAAATGTCATTTATGTCTTTGGAAGCTCCTTTTCTCTAATGGTGTTATTTCCTAGTGTCTTAGACCACAACCTGGGTACGGTATGACTCTAATTCAGGTTCAGCTCCTTAGAAAATGTTTTCTGTTACCCATAATAAACAACAAAATGGGGAAAAACATCCATCTCTGACGTGGAGAGTATCAAAGCCTCGGCTCCTAGTTAGAACATAATTTTTTTTTTTTTTGGTACCATTATGAGGAGAAAGAGCTGTTTCAATAGAATAGTAATTCATTTGTTTATCACACTATAAGAGAAATATTAGCATTACATAAGAGCTGTTAAATAAACTTTGTGATAAAGTAGCAGGCATTCGAAAGGTTAATCCAAGAGAGGTGCTCAGCTTTACAGAAAATGAAAAATAATATCATTTTTTTACTGAGTTCCCAGTATTTGGAAGAATACTACTCTTGGGAAAACCATACTTTTGTGTTAGATGTTTTTGGTGGGGTTGTTTGGGGGTTTTGTTTGGGGTTTTTTTAAGTCTCCTGCATAACACAATAGGTGAATGCAGCGCTGGCGTTTTGTAAGAATATTCCAGCAAGCCAAAAAGAAAATTTGGTGTTAAGTCAGAACGGATGGTTGTACAGGGAGATGGGATGGTTGTATATGGAGATGGGATGATTGTATATGGAGATGGGATGATTGTATATGGAGATGGGTTGGTTGTACATGGGTTTTGAACATCGTCCAAAAAGGTGTCACTCCCAGCATCTTGTCAAACCGCTGCTGGAACCTGCTGCTCTTGGTGCCAGAGGAGGAGCACGGCCTGATGACACGGCAACGCTGCTCGCTGCTGCAGCTTCTTGCTGTGCCTGTGTCCCAGCTGAATGCTCTTGTAGCCTGGCATTGCCTGGCTCCTGCAACCTGCTGGGAGTCACAGCAGGAGCGGATATCCCCGTGGGCTCTGCTGTATCGTACAAAACAATTCATTGTCCAAAATCATGCAGAACAAGATGGTAAGTGTATCCCAGTTCCGTCGCTGGGGGAAAGAGGAGGTGGTGAAGCGAAAATAACGGGACATTTAGGATACTGTAAAGTTAGTCCCACAAAGAGGTACAGTGTGTGTTCATAGTGCAGGAGATCTGTTGCTTGTTTTAAGATGAATTTTATGGGAAATAAATTCACCAGCCTTGGTTTATATTCCCATTTTGAAAACTTACTAACTGTATTTGCTGCCCTGCAATCAGACTTTTAAAAGTAGCTTCTCACCCTGTCGCTCACAGTTGGGTTAACATGTTCTTTCTGTGGTCCCCGTTGATCCCAGAGACTCGGTGTGATTGCCATCGTATCGTAGCACAGGAGATCAGAGTAATCCCGTCTGGGGGGGAAGGAGCACTCTGAGCCACAACAAGCTGTCTAGCTCATAAGAAATGGGAAGCCTTTACCAGAGCCCATCGGCAGTGTCCTCTGCGTTACGGAGCTCCGTAGTGCGGCATGCTGCGTGAGACTGTGGTGCTACAGAAATGCTGTAACGGGGCTTCGCAAAGCCTGACTAGACTAAATAGACTTGCAATAAAAAGATTGTTTTGTACCAGATAGATTACACTGGAGGGGTTGTGTTTATTTCTCTTCTTTTTCAGAGCGCGGGGTTACAAATAATGAAGTGCAACAGAATGGGTTTGGTTTTGTATTGTGAACAATTTGCTGCGCTCAGAGAAAACAAAACGCTTGGCTTGGGCGTGCAATCTTCCAACAGTTTGGTGCCGTCGGGCTGAAACGAGGTTCACCTTCCATCAGGAGCCTGTTAAAACATTGCTTTCTGACTGCCTTCTGGGAGTGAAAAAGACCAATGGGAGAGCAAGTGGGCTTCCACTTTGTTCGAGTAGGTCTAGCAGGAGAGAGGAAGAAATGGAAAATGAGAGAATTAAATAAGGAGAGTTGATAGCTAGGACACACACAAGTATTTGCAAACAATCTGTTTGTCCAAAAGATGTTGAAATTGTGGTCAGAAAATCAAAAGCTATTTTGAAAAGGGTTACAGAATCCAGAGAGTCATGCAGGACCCTCCTAGCACTAAATCTCGGCACAGTATCATCAAAATTCCTGTTTGTTCCGTTGTTTCCACATTAATGGAAGTGTTATCGTAAAAATAAATCTGACCCAAGTTTTCAGCTGATCTGGGTTGGACATGTGGTTTCAGAACTGTTTCATGAGTCACTGCACAGGTTTTTAAGTGCACTGGAGGCTGCCTCGGTTCTGTAGATCGTGTAATGGATGGGATAGCAAACCCTTCAGGAGTGAGGCAGTGTGCTTGTAGAGCTCTGTTGCTGATGCACCTTGGGCTTTTTCTGGCCATTTGAAACAACAGGGCTTTGGTAGAACTAAACCATAAACCTGATCTGCCTGTTGTATTTCTAGAACATCTCAATCTTTAATATCTTAATATTTTACTAGTTGTGCTTTTATACCAAGGCTTGCCGTTTTCCCCTGTAATATTTCTTTTTATCCTGTTTGATAAACATAATGGGAAAAGTGACATGTGGGATTTTAATAACAATCATGGGGGAAACTGGCATGTAAGACCTTAGTACAAATGCATTTCTCTTCTCTAAGGTTTTGAACTGTATAGCGTGAAATAAATCTGATTATTGCAGTCTCATTTATGCGTGTAAGACTGGAAACCATCTTCGTTTACTCATTAGTTTCAGCTGGCGTCTTCAAAAATTATTTTAGTTTCCAACCGTATGAACACCATGCTTTCTGAAGAAGAGGAGAAAGTTTTCCATAACTTCTTGATGCCTCCTCCACAAGATAGAAATGTTGTGTATACACCACATGGATCTCCATGGAAGCAATGATGAGATCAGTGAGGTCACTGGATAAATCAAAATTGTAATGAATCGATATTTTGATTGCTCTTCAAGTTTTCTGTTGCTTATGTGTTATATACGGTGCACTGGAGGAAATACGTTTATGCGAAAGATGTGTACAAAATGTGCATGTGAGATAACATAACTGCATGTGGGAAATCTGGGTCAGTTTTTCTGCAAACGTTATTCTCTGATAATGGGAATCGAGCTGTAAAATATCCATATTGCTGATTTCAGAATTATTTAGAGTAATACATATTGTGTTTGTCTTTGCCAGCAACACTTTGTGGAGATGGAGTATGGATGATTAAACAAGAAGATACCTTGGGTGTAGGGTTGAAATGTGACTCCTGTCTGAGTTAGGTGACCTTCCGATAATACTTTTCATTCTCATCTGAAAATGGTTTCTGCACTTGAATCAGTCAATACAACTTGAAAGATTTTGGTGGACTTTTTTTGACTTGTAGAAGTTGGGTTTTTTTGAAAATAAGAGGGAGATTTTGCCAGTTCTGCAGGGTGTTCATAACATTTGGCAGTCTCCCGTCGTGCTGTGCCATGGTTTGCCGTTCCTTCCCCCACCCCAGATCTCTCTCCATGGAGAGCAGCGAGGGGACTGGTTCCTCACACGGATGGGCAGAACACGCTGCCAGCAACGCGTGCCGTCCGACCAGCCATCTCGCTGTGGTCTGAATTTCTTTGGAATATGAGGGTTACCTGGTTTGTTGGGTGAATAGAACGGGACGTTTATAACCCAACACCTTTAGGCTGTTGAGAAGATGGGCAGCAGATGGGTGTCAGGAAGGTGCTGCTCTGCCAGCTGTGCGCAGATGCTGTACGGACACCTGGCAAGGATGGTGATGGTGGAGCATACTCGTGGTATGTGAGGGCTACGGGCTGATGTGATCCGTGTGGCAAGAGATGATTTAATCTTGTGTTTGGAGCTAAAGTAAAACACTGGAGCAGGCTTCTTAGAGAGGCTGCGAGATTTCAGAAATATATAAAACTCATCTGGGTGAGACCCTGAGGAGCCTGATGGAGTTGGCCCTGCCTTGAGTGAAGGAAGGGACAGGATGATTCCAGAGGTGTCCTCGAACCGAGCTCGGTCTGTGAGCCCCTGTTAGAACACTGCGTGTACCTACGTATCATGTTTTTCAATCTCTTGATGGTTTCTGAGTTGTTTGTTTCTGAAGTTGAGTTGAGTAGCTTGTGTAGTCACATCACTGCTCTTTTTTGATCAGTAACTGTCAAACGTTTGATTCCCATGACCTGACAGCTAATTGGCAGGTCTCAGACAGCAGTTATTCATCACCTGAGAATGAAAAAGACGCAGTGGAACATGACAAGCTGTTGGTTTACAGCAAAACAAATAAAGCCCGTGTAGCTGGGATGGCATAGACCCAGATATGTAAATAGACTTAATGATTCTGAGAGATCTGCTTACCTGTGTCATCTAGAGTTCCTGTACGAGTCTGCGAAACCCTTGAAAGTGTGTGCTCGCATCTACCTGCGGAATTTTTTGTAGGATTTAGAACTGTAATTAATAGAGACTTGCAGATATTTTTAATGTAAAATCTGGGCACATCAGGAAGAAGATGACAGAAGGATTTGAATGTATACTTTTGTATACTGTAATGTTTTCATTTCAGCCCAAGGGTTTACGTCAGATCTAATCATATACAATCACAGTATTGACATGAATTGTGGCGTCATTCAAACAGACCTTCTGTGTGGATAGCTGCCTTTTGGTGGCAGCAAAATGAAGTTTACAGTCCCACACAAAATAGGATAATGGCAACCGTCAGACCTCCTTGGTGGGGGGGTGGTTGGTTGGTTGTTTTCACACTTGTTTGTTTTCAGTTTTTAAGAGCCTGAGGAAACTAAAATAATCGTAGAAACTCTCTTAATAGTAGAACCTATCCTCTTAGCTATACGTCATTCCAACAGTGCCAGTGCTGTGCCCTGAAAAAGGGCCTTTTCAGCTCCAAAGCACTTTTAGAGGGGGAGAGAAGTTGGGTTTATATTTGCTTGCTTCTCTGTTTTGTTTTTTTTTCCTTGTAAAATAAGAAACAATGGAAGGAAGTGTGTCTGAGGCATTCTTATACCAAAAAAACCCTAGTATGCATTTTTTTTTGTTTCTTTTATTGTATTGTTTCATTAACTGTTGGTCACATTAAAAAAAAAAAACAAAACCCAAACCTTTTCATGAATGTTTTCATCTAGTAATCTGATGCAAGCAAACCGCTATAAAACCAGAAGGGGCTAATTAGTGTCCAGTGCGACCATTTGTATATGTTTGAATGTATTATTAGAGGATATTAAAAAGACTTTCTAGCTAAAAGTTGACACTGTAAACAAATAACTTTCTGTATTGTTTACTTGCCTTTTTCTGTTTTGTTCTTAAATATATCTTTCAAAGTACTTGGCCTCTTCAGGCGCCAGTTCTCCAGGATATTGAGAAAACGGTCGGGTTTCCAGTGGGTGAAAGGGGATGGTGGGATTCCTGAACATCCTGCAGCTGGCAAGACGGGAACCGGGAGGGTGACTCTGAGCGGGGTGATGTTTGCAGCCTGTGTGAGAAGTGAGGCTGCTCATGGGAAGTATTTGATCTGTCTTCGGGAGAATTGCATGCAGAGGAGCTTGAAGGAGAATGGTTGCTGTTGGTTGAGATCAACATGAGAATGCCTTGTGACCTCAACCTGGAATTTAAGCTGTGGTTATGGGCTGAAAATACAGAATTTGGGAAAGGCTGTAGAGGGAGAGCAAGCACCAGTTAGGGATACCCTCATTTAAAGCAAGTACAGAGATGATGGGCTTGAACTTTGTTGCAGTGTAGTGAACTGTTCAGACAGGAAAGGCTGTGAAGGCAGAGGCAGGAAAAAAGAACTTGTGTAAGGGATGCCAGGAATTGTCAGCTGTGCCAACGAGCTAGGGTAGGACCATGGTGTACGGGGTCCGGAAAAATTATCCACAGTTTTCTGTACCTGCTGTTTAAATAAAGCAGCTTGAAGAAAGAAATGCAGGTCTTGTAATCCTTGGCTTTGGCTTTTTTGTTTAAGGCGAATTTCTTTTTGTGTGTGTTTAATTTTGTAATTTCTGTGTCAACTGAAGCAAGTATCCGATAGTCTGTAGTCAATTCTTCAGATATTAGCCAAAACTGATTTTAGCTGTAGGTTAGTGATACAAAGTTAGCAGCCTCTTCTGAAAAAAACCAGCTATATCCTGCTGCAGAAATAGAGATCTGCTGTAGAGGAGCAGTTAGGTGTGGGCTGGACGAGCAGCTGTTATGGGGAAACCACTGTGATGGTTGTAGGATAAACTCTTGGCACCAGGAGCAAGAGGGGATCCTTACTGAAGTGCATTGCCTCGGCTCCTTAGATAGCAAAGACAGCGCTTCACCGGGGAGTGCACTGTGCAGGCTCTGACATGCATCCAGGTGGAAATTCCAAACAAAGCCAAATGCTCACATTAGTGGAGAGCGCTGTTCGTGTTGGTCGCTCATTTACGACTTTTTTTTTTCCTGTGGGAAAGGGGGTTGGGGAAGGAATTGTTGGATATGCAAAATGCCTGAAGTGTTTTCAGTTTCAGTGAGACGAAGGGTAGTGCTGACTGTGCATCAGGTATCAGAGATGAAAGGAGGCTGCTGAACTTTATAATCACCCCTCAGTCTGCCCCATGAAGTCTGAAAAAGCTGCGTGTTAGAACTTGCAGGCACTCAGTGAATTTCAAGTTGCAGTTTCATTTCTGTTGCCATTCCCGAAGTATGCAGCCAGCAGACCAAGACTAGTACTGAGCAGGGTGCGCAGCAGTGTCGACGCAGCCTTCTGTGTCTGGCCCCTTGCTAGTGCCAGTACATTTAGACACACACACACACACACACACGCTTTGCAAAGTAGTGCAGGCTGCCAGAAGTTCTGATGGATTGTCTTTCTGGTAAAGCATAGAACAAAAACATATTTAACCCAATAGCTATCAAAAAGTTCACATTTTATAGCTATAAAATAATTCAGTTGCTTTAAATTTAAGCATGTGCTTGAATGTATTCTGAGTAAGTGCACATTTCTGAAGGAAAGACTAAGATACACGATGAGCCCCAATTGAGCTGGAAAGCTGCATGTTCTCATGGGATGCTCAGCCGTGCTGTTGGGTGTCTGCAACGTCTCGTTCTTGGTCCTTGCCTCTGCCTGTAGAACTTTACTTACTCTCTGGTGTATTTGGAGCATTTATACCATAGTAAATACTGTGGTTTGCATAATAAAGCTGTTCCAGGTTTTTGTGAGCAGGTGTTTTGGTACCTGTGTCTGTAAATTTATCTGAGGTGTGTGTGGACACCAGTATTTGTGGGGGTTGGTTGGATGTTTTGTCTCTCTTAACAAGGTAGCTGGTTTTGTGGCAAATCCTGCTAGATCCATGCTGGCAGGAAACTTTTAAGAATCCCCTAGGGATACATGTATATATTCTTGCTCGTTTATTTATAAGACAATCCATAGTCTTCTGTTTGAATTATGTATGTTCATTCTGAGATGCAAAGCCCCTGCCTGCTTCAGAAGGGGGACACCAGTGTTGGATCCATTGTCATGGAAGTTAAATTTCGGGTGCCAGGTATTGTTGTGGGAAGGAAACACCAACCTCTCTATTCAGGAGGAGTTATTAAACACACAGTCTGGGGCTGTGTAAAACCAGGCACTGGGAACTTGTGCCCTGTTGAGTTAATACACGGGGGGGCTTCCCCAGCCTTCCTGTTATGTTAGAAAATACTTGTCATCTCCAGAAAACAAGTGCGAGAATCCTTCTCTTATCCTGAATAGACAGCATTTGCATCTGAAATTTAAGAACCTCTACAAAAAGTCTGACTATAGCAGCACGTATTTGAAGAAGCAGGTGCATTCAGGTCGTCTGTCCAGATCTGTACAAGCTGGGTTGGCTTTGACAGCTGGTTTATCATCTTCCTCTTTTACGGCTTCTCCCGTCAGTGCCTGTGGCTGCGGTCGGGTTTGACTCACCCAGGTGTCCTGCGGGACAGAAGAGGAGCGAGAGCAAAATCCAAATTTCCAGCTTGGTTTGGGTATCAGAATCCTGGCCTGACGGTGGTTGCAGACATTGTCTTTTGTGGCGTTCTGTATTTCCTGATTTCCACTCTTTGGCAGTAGTAACCAAGGTTTGCACGGTCACAGTCCATGCGGTTTAAATGCCCTTCCATGGGAGGTACTGCTTGTTTGCCAAGAGCCTACCATGTATTGTAACTTAGCGATCAGTAGGACACTGAACACCACTTCTTTTGCACAGTATCATGTCGCTGGTTTTCTTAAGGCTAGCATGCAATTGTAACTTCTGCATTGAATTTTCGCCTTTCGTTTCATCTTCTCCTCTCCCTCTGCAAGCCATTTATTAAGGTGCTAGGACTTTGCTCTTTGTAAACCGTAGTGAGATTCAACACGCAGTGCTACGGCTGCGACTGCTCGGATAGATGAAGTGTAAACTGTCTTATAAAACAGTCTGTTCTCCTGCAAGTAAAGTAGCAGCATACTTTTCAAACATTTAAAAATAATTCTCCTCATTCCAGGATGTTTCCGTAGTGGTTAAATACCTGTTTCAGTCTTTTTGTAAATATTTTTATGTTAAAAGATCTCTAGCAAAGAGGTGGGCTTCAGGCAGGAGAGAGTTGAATTGTTGTTCTTTCCTCTGTGCTTCCATCCCTGTGTTGGCAGTGCCCTCTGTCCTGCACAGGACTGTTGGCCGTGCGCTGGGCTTGGACAGCTCGTCTGCGGGCGGCTGGAGGCCCTCGCTGGGTTGCCTCTCCTCGGCAGTTAAGGCCAAATACGGGAACTGCTTTCCTCCCTTTAGTTCCAACACCGAGCAGTCACAACGCCGTGCGAGCTGCCGTCTGCGTTCTGCGGGGCATCAGAGGAGTGCAAGCGCCGCACACCAGAGGGAAAAGCAGAAAGGCTCCCGGAGCTTTGCCAGCACTCCGGAAGGGCTGGCCAGTTCCCGGGTGGAAGTCTGTTCATATCCACAGTTCCGAGGGCAGCTGGCACCCTCACCAGCCTTTCTCTAAGAAACAAACAAGCAGCAGGCAGGCGTGCTTGCCTCTCCCCGGCGCTGCGCGGGGCGGCCGGGCACTGGGAAGCGCGGAGCAGAGGCTGGCTGCACTCCCAGGGGCTGGGTGGGAGATCAGACTGCTCTGGAGCTGGTGGTGGCTTCTCTCCCTGCTGCCTGGGGAGCACCTGGGGTGTGTTTCTGAAGGGTTCATTGTGCTGCTTCGCCAGAGCTGTGCCCGAGGGTCGCAGCCCATGCGCTTTGTTTTCAGGATTCGAGGGGGCTAAACAAGGCTGGACTATCAGCCTGAACTTCGGATTTCTTGCTTTTTGCCAGCTCCAATCATACCATAAACTCTATTTAAAGATTTTGGGTTTTGTATTTATTTTCCACACCCTTGACCCTGACTGCTGAGCTGGACACTTGTGTTTGCCTTGGCAAGCTCCAAGCTGCTCGTCTAGGGCAGGATGAAAACTCTTTTTTCCTTTTGTAAACAAACTGTTCTTTCAATATTTTCCATAAGGATTTACACCACCATTTTGCATCGCTTCTAGGAATTGAAAAAATCTTGCCCTTCAGAGTTTTCATTTTACACAGCTCGTAGTTCTGCATAGAAATGTTTGGTTTGATGTGCCTGGTCATTTCCTGCTGTTGGATTTGAAGACATTTTAAAGAGCTTTTTTCAGAACGTTGTCAAGTTCCAGAAATGCTACATTTTCTCTCAAAGGGGGTTATTAAAGCTGTAGGTCAATATTCCCTTCTGCCTGGCTAGAAATTGGGTTGTTCATGATTTTGCTTGTCTGACACTGGTGCATGTGTGTGAGACGATGGAGCCATGGACACCCCCCGCTCCCTTAGACACTGGGCACGTGGGAAATACCACTCTGGCCCTGAAAAATGTACAGTCGAAATAAATGTTGGTGTTCTGTGTTTCTTTGGATAGACGTTTTCAGTGGTCAGGATGCAGAATGAGGTAATAACTCAGTGGGTCTCCTTATGGCGCCACACAAGTGATGCTTTGGAAGCAGGGAACAGAAGTGGTGTTCCACGGGGAGAGAGGACTGCTGCTGCCTCTGTTCTGTTGGGTCATTTGCAGTGGGGGGCTCCGTTTCGAGCGCTGTGTGCCACAGAAATGGCATGCGTGTTCTTGTAATCAGAACGGCTTGTCAGGGTACTCCGGCAGTGCTGCTGCTCGCTTAGGCAAGCCTGCAATGCTCTAAGTCAGAAATGAAGTTTTACATATTATAAAATTGATATGATGATATTGTCAAAGCCAGCTGAAGGCTGAGTACTCACGTTAGTCCTGATCCCAAGCTCCTGCAAGCCCTGCCAAGTGGAAGGAGGCTACTTGCCGTGAGCTAAACATCCAGAAGATCATGAGAAGCCTTTTAAGAGCACCCTATTTCCCTGGAAGAAAAACCTTAGAGCCTGTATTCAGAATACGTTCTCTCCCCACCCAAGCCACCCTGTGCCCCACTAAATAGCTGCGCTTGCAAGCCCCTGTATTTCTCTGCAGATCACGCGTTCTCCTCCCTGGTAACTGCTGTGAATTTGTACCACCCACCTCGGTATGTTCACAGGGATACCAGATTCCTTGGTGTTCTGTGAAAATATTCCCTTGCCCCCCCAGTCTACAAATGCTTCCTGAACATGGGCAAGTGGCAAAGGAAAAGTACAATCATATTGTGCTGCCAAAACAATCGGTGTGGTTTTAAAACTTCTTTAAACAATAGGAAAGTACAAATTTCCATATAGCTCATCTTTTGCTGCTATTTATGAGATCTAATATTTGAGCACAAATTGAAGTCTTGGAGAAAATTAGTTCTTCATGAATGTCTTGAAAATTTTCTGCAGTGTTCAGTAAAGTATGCTGTTTCTTGTGAGTTATTATCCACATTAAGTATGTGCCAGTGAGTCAGCAAACCAAAACAGAATGTCTGGGTTTTTGTCTATGGCTTGCTGTAAATGATAATAAATAGCAAATAGCCAAACTGACAGTTCAGGACCAAATGCTGAAAAGTGTATGTTAAAAAATACCCCCAAAATTATAAATAGTGATGGGGTGTAGGTTGTTAACAGAAGAGAAAAATAGTGAATTTTATGTAAAGCACTGTTAGTGTTAGTCAAGAGTCCATAAAAGTTCTTTATTCTTTCTTTCAGACAGTAGTGCTAATTGTGTACAGGTAGATTAAAAGCATATTTGAACTCCAGAAACTAAAACGACACTGCCTTTTGTGTTGCAGATCTGGGACATGAGTGATGACGAAACAATCTGAAAATCAGCTGAATGAGGTGGAAGATGACCTGCTTTGGACTGCGGCACTGCCTTTTATCTGTCATTTGACCAGTTAATCATTACCTACTTACTCTGACTGCTACAAATACAAACAAACATAGTCTGCATTTTGACATGAATAACTTCACCTTAAAAGCAGTCTGCTATGGATATAACTTTCCATATTTTCATTTTTATTATGTAAATATCTAAAGCAATGTGGTTATGTTTAAAACTTGTCTTCCTTTTTTTTCCCCCCCCCTTTTTTTTTTTTTAGTTTCTATATGGCTTACATAAAAAAAATATGCTGTTTAAGTAAACTTTGGTGTTTTATTTGTCCCAGATTCTATTTTGCTTGTCAATGGACATGTCCAAGCAGCATGTCCAAATGTCTTTTTTTCATCTTTCCCAGATTTGTGCCCCTTTAGTTGGAATTTATTGTTCAGATTGAGAATATTCTGCTATTGGGAGTTAAACTGCATCTTTACAGGAGAGCAGGAGTAGGTAAGAACCTACACCTCCTGCCTCCACCACATGGCTTGCTGTTCCAAAGTGCATCTTTGTAGTACAGCTGATTGTTCCTCGATGTCAATGGAGGTGTTATTCTCTGTAAAGATCTCATCGTTTCACCCTATGGAAAAAATGTGGTTTGACTTATTTTTACACATTTTACACATTTTTACAAAATGCATTGGTATCGTGATGAGGCTCCTCTGAAGTTCAGTGAAGGCTCTGTTATGTAGTGAAATTGCGGGGGGTAGGGGGGGAGGGGAGGGTGTGGGTCATTGATTCAGTCAAAACCTGTAGAGAAATGCTGAACTGAGATGAGAAATTGGTTCTCTGACTTTGCTGTTCTTGGATGCTGTCCTGTACTCTACAGCTGTTAAAAAAAGACCAATTCTGATTTTCATTTTGGTTGGATTTTGATTTTTTTCAATTTTTGCAGCATCACGAATGGCTTCAGAGATTGTGGCTGAGCACAAACAGTAATTTGAGAATCCTTGAGGTCAAAAGATAACTTGAGAAAAAAGGGTCTGTAAAATATCAAAGTACGTTACTGCAAAATTTAAAGCAAATCTCTTGGTTTTTATCTTGGAACAGGTTTTAGAAGTATATTTGTAATCCCTTTTATGGCTTTGTATTGTAGGAATTATGGACTAACTCCAAAAAAAGGCAAATCACTTTATCTGCCAAACAGTCTTTATCTCCCATATATATTGTGAAAATTAGTTGGTCAATCCAATTTTTTGTTCCTTCCTTAACACACACTCTGAATACTTGGTAGTTTCACAGCTTCTCTCTTATGCCACATCAGAAGATCTGTCAGGTCAGACTTGCCTGAAAGCAAGGATATCTGCAACTCCTGTATTCCGATCATAAAAGAAGATTTATTGAAGCATGCTGAGGTTTGCATCAAGTGTCTAAAGTAGCTATTATTTCTATTTATTCTACCTACCATATTCACTATATTTACGTGATTTCTCAAGTAGCCTGAAGGGAATGTCTTGTTTAGCTGACTTCATTGTCATATAAAAATATATATGAATCAAATATATTTTTTGAGAGACTAGTAGTCATAGAAAGCTGATCTTTTGATGGTCAGGTAATGAGAAATAAGATTGATGACATGCCATGTCCATTTCAAAGCAGTCTGCTAAAGTACACAATTAGTGATGAGCTCAAATGACTTGCATCTTGTGAGCCAAGCTGCTGTCCGTCCGGAACCGTGATTCGGTACCGGGGTGGTTTAAAGGGAATGATCTGCATTTTGATCTCTTGGACTGTAAAAGTATCTTTGCAGGTTTTGGTTATGTAAAACCTGAAACCTAGACATCTTTCTGAAAGCTGATAAACACAAATTATTATTTTAAATGTCTGAAACTCTGCTTATCCTGTTAAATTGTCATTGCAGCTTCACACTGGAAGTATCTGTGTAACTGCAGAAGTACACAAGATGGAAGGGCTCAAAACTCAGGGTTATGTTTCCTTACCTCTGTAATTTCAGTAACGTACAGCTCTCTCAGGCTGAGCTGTTTCCTGTACATGTGCTTCCCAGATGTCTCTGATGTTCAGAAACACTTCAGTTGGACTTGGAATAACTTCCGTTGTCTAGCTGTAATGTTGTTTTCTTTCTCCTTGTGGACCACAATTGTTCTTATTTTGCTTTTACTCAATTTCTAGCCATTTACTGAGTGAGAAATCATGAGAATCCATTCAAGTGAATGAATGCGCATTCAAATATTATTAACAGATAAACACATTTATCTACTGGCCTCTCTGCACTTAATGGCAGGATTTCGGCACAGCCCTCAGCTCCAGTCCTGGCTGTTTAATGGAAGAAACTAAACTGTACCTCTCTTCATGAAGGATGTAGGATTTAAATTTTATTTTTGCTGCCATGACCTCCTAGGCATCAGTGAAGAGCCCAAACTCCTGCTTTTGATTGTAGAACCCAGCAGGTACCGTGGCTTGTCAGGGATAACCCAAAGCTGTTGGGAGGAGGAATGAAGAGCCTCAGGGGAACCTGCTCACCTCCCTGCACTGTCTGACAGCAACGTAACGGCATTGTGTGCAGCGTGGCTGGGACCGTGTCTCGCAGAAGGCAGCTGTGACACCTACCTGTCACACCTGGGGACATTTAATAGTGCAAGAAGACTGCAGACCTCAGTGGAGAGCTGTTGGCATTGCTTTTTGTGCTTGAGTGTTACAGAAACTCATGGAGTGACAGCCTCTGTTTTGCTGCCACGCTTCTACTGACTGGAATGTTTCTTCAGTGCCACCCTTCCATGTGTTTGCTGGCTAAAGACTGGAATTTGTTACCGAGTAGTACCACATTCATGAAAGTGAGGAACTTGAGATTCCATATGCGAGTTTTCTTCTTTAAAGCCTTCGTGTGCTCTCATCCTTGCTTTCACCACCTGCTGTTAAGTCCTCTTCACCTGTGTCATAGTCTGTCGATTGGAAATAAATTTCCCTTTGGGCATGCCCTTTTTATCGCATGTAAATCGTTTCAGTGCTATTAAAGCCAGCAGAGTCAGAGCCAGTGGGTAGTTCAGCCCACACGAGAACCTGTCCTGTGGAGCATGGGGTTAGTTTGAGTCTTAAGCCTTCAGCATTGGGCTCTATAAAGAAGAAAGGGCACAAATTTGAAAATTACACTTAGATATGTGAAGAAAGATTCATGATGACCCAGACAGGTTGGTCAAGAAAATCACCAAGGAATGGAACCATAGAATTTATATTCCGAGGAAGCTGATGACTCCCAAGAACTAAAGGGAGATTCTGCTTCAGTAGAAGTCAACAGCACAATAATTATTTTGGCGCATCAAAGGAAACTGGAGTGATTGCTCCAGCCCTTAAAATCATTGACCTTGAGCCTGGGAAAATACTTCTCCCTTCCCTGTGTTCTCTGTGGCTTTGGAATTATGTCCTCAGAGAAGTCCAGTGACATAAACTGAAATTTCATTTTTGTCATCTTTTATATCCTTATTCCACTTCCTGTATAATGTTCTTTCTAGTTCTATTTTGTTGTATGAGATTTGGCTACTCAAATACAGGCCATGGAAGTGTTAGCAGAATTGAATAACTTCTTCATATGTAAGCATTTTCTTTTGCTTTCTCACTTGTGTTCTGAGCTTTCTGTGTTTAGCATTTCTGAACTTTTCAGTACGCACTGTAGAATCATATCATCGCACTTGTTCCCCCCTCTTACAGAACAAATTCCTTCTAAATGTATGTTAACCAGTCTCATTGGAATTGCTAATAGAATCACAGAATCACTTAGGTTGGAAAAGACCCCTAAGATCATAGTGTCCAACCGTAAACCTCACGCTGCCAAGCCCGCCACCAGCTGCTTCATCATTGCCCTGCTCTGGGGTGGTTTTGGGCCATGAAGAGTTCACCCAGCTCCCAACTTCCCTTTCAGTTTTCTTCCTCTTTTTCAAGCCAGATCATAAAACCAGGGAGGTTGCCGGGATGTGACTGCCAATAAACTTTGGTATGCGGGATTCCCAGTAATGCCAGTAATGTGTGAAGAGATCACTGTGCTTCTGAGAGCAGCTTTGGGGCTGTTGATCGAGAACAACTCTGCCTGTTTCTTACAGAACCAGGAAAAGACAGGACAGAATCCGTGAGCATATTCTTATATGGTTTCTCTTTAGAGTATAACCACGTCTTAAGAGTTCAAGGAGAGTCCTATCTCTCTGTTCTTACGGGGATAAGAAAGATAGCTTGCATTCTTTCGGTAATAAACATATTGGAAGCTACCAGACAGCCATCCCTTCTTGGCACTCTGCCAGCGGTTGTGCAGCGCGGGTCCGGCCCGTTCGCCAGCAGCGCACACGGCCGTTCCCCTGCTGTCCATCGACTGCCTGTTTGCTGTGCTGGAACTCTGCGTTAGGAGTACACCAAAGCTGAAGAGAGCATGAACAGCTAGATGGTGGGATTTTTCCTTGCTATTTTTCCAAATTTTTATACCTAATATTTAGGGGGTTTTTTTAATAATAATGCAATACTTTCCTTAGAAACAAATAAGCATTTATACTCCAAAGAGAGCCATTAAAGAAATATTTTGCAACATGGTAAACTCTATCAAACTTCCTAAGAAACATGGTCTGGAAGATGTCCCAAGCCTTTTGCATTTTTTTTCCTAATTCTTTTGACATTAATTCCTTTCTTTCTTGTTTTTCTTTTGTAATTCTCAGAGTAGATGTTGCGCTCATGCATACCCTGCCAAAATGAAACTTTCCTTCAAGAGGGCGTCGCGCACCTTTTCTCTTCCAGAGCACCTGGATTAACTGTTTTGAAAGACAGAAGTACCACACTGGAAGGACTTTGGACTGCCCCATTCTGGCAGTGTGGAAATTCCTAACTGATGAAAAACCTGCCTATCTGTCCTGTTTCAGTTCCAGCTCTGGTTCCCCTGCAGCTGCCTGCACCCTCTCCAGAACCCCAGCAGCATTAACAATACTGCGGCACCGCACAGGCAGTGCTTTAGGTTTGAGATTCATACAGACTTTCCCTGTCTATTACTACTTCAGCTATCCAGTGTCATAATTTCTAAAAAGAAGTTCATTTTTCTTATTTATGCAGCACCGGACAGGTTTTGAAATAAAAAACCCTAACAATTTGTTGACAGTGTTTTCAGTCTCATTTTACTCATTTGCACCTTTTGGTCCATTTCCCCTGCCAACAGGGACTCTTGTCAGCGAGCAGCGACTGGGGAGCGGGCAGACCGCAGGACTCCTTGCTTTGCAGTAGCACTACTCCTTGACACAGAGAGGTTAATCCTGCCTGCTTGTTTTCTTAAACTTCTATTTCATTCCTCAGCTATAAAATGTATGGAAATTGGATGTATGTACTTGGGAAATAATATCTGTGTTTTTCCTTCTCAGTTATCCCAGGTCAAAGGATATCAACAGGTCTGTTGCTCCAACCCGTTGTTTGGTTGGAGTCTTGTTGACGATTGTCTGAAGTCCCGTAGTGTTAACCCAAACAGGCTGTGGCTTGGCCTGGTTTGCAGCCACTTTTCTCTCAAGTACAGTAGCTGCAATTCAACAGTCCAGATTCTTCCACCAGGCAGTGATTGGTGTTTTGTCCAGGTTGTAGTGAAGTCTTTGGAGTGAGTCACTTGAGGATTATTTTAACCTGGCCAAGGACGTTGGCACTGTGGAAGGGAAACTGAAGCTACTCCCGAAAGAATTAAGAACCATAAACTTGAGTAGCAATGATGTTAAGTACTTTAAGGTATTCTGTATCTTAGAGCAGCAATTTTTTCACCTAATTTCACAGTTAAATGTTCTCACCCCAGGATAAGGACGCAGATGAGTACTACTACCATCTATAATTTCAAGTTCTAGTTGTTGCCCCCAATAATTGACAATATGATCTGCTTGTTGTGACTTAACCATAGCATTTTATCAAATCTGCTGGAATTATTTGGAACGTTCTCTGAAAAGATTTTTAGAAGCCATCAGCTGTTTGTCTAAACTTTGCAAAAGAAATTGCATGGTTTCTTTCTGTTAAATCAGGGCAGTACTTCTCTGCCATTGCAGCTTCTCACAGGCACTTCCTTGGGCTTGGGGATAAAAAGGAGCAGTCAGGAGCTGTGAAAACAAATGTGTTCTGTTTCCTGGCTGGTATGGAGCACACACAGTCTTTCCATCTACTCTAGCAGCCGAAATGCCTGTTTCCTCCTGTTCTTTGAATAGATGTTTATATAGGACATTGATACGAAGTACAATGGACTTTGCTCTGGAGCTGAAGGTCACACGCACACGTGCACTTCATTTGAAATGCCAAAAATTTCAAATTACTTCTTAACAAAATATTTTAGTAAGCTAACAGGAAAAGACAGAAGCATACATGCAGTGTTGTACTGCTGCAAATCAAGAGCACAATTTTATTTGAAAATTATTCTCTGCCATTTCTCTCCTTTCCTGGACAGTTACTTTCTGTTCTTACATCCTTTGGCTGTGGATTGCTGCTTCAGTAGTCTTTCAGCACCCCAAAATTTAGATCTGTGTGCAACTTCAGTTTGCTTTTTGGCCCCAGGACATTTGATTTTTGTAAGATCTCAGCAGAATGATTCATGGTTTGGTTTGTTAGTGAAGTCCTGCTAGGCACTCCCTCAGTAAGAAAAGGGAGGCGTTATTCTGCTTTCATTCTGATGGAGGTCGGTGGTGTTTTCCTCAGTTTCTCTTCTGGTCTCTCCCCAGCACTTCTCCCCATCCCCAGTGCCTGGAGCCTCACTGGTAAGGGAGGGATGTGGATGAAGAGGCAAGTTAATTTCTAGTGACAGACTTCTTTCACATTAGTGGAAGAGGCAAGGAAATCTGCAAAGGGGGTGTGATTTTGCTTGGGGTTTTGCTTTGCCTTTAAGTGTCTGTATGTTCATTTCATGCTTCCAAGTCTGACTTTTAGACAGTAATTCTGTAGGTGTTCCCACTTCCTCAGGAACCTGTGACTCAGGCAGCGTACAAATGAAATGACCTCACCGACAACCCTTGCTGGAATCGCCTGCTTCCTAAACAGGGACTCTTGGGTTTCTTTTAATACTTCAGCTTTGTTTTGGTTTTTTTTGTGAGGGTGGAGGCAAGGAGGGGTTTTAATTATTTAAAGCAGCCTTGCTGCTATGAGTAACCACACAGCAGGTGCGTTATCCTTTTGGATTGCTGGAATCACCAGCATTGGAGTTCACTTACACCAGGAGATGCACACTTCTATGCAAGCTATTTATGAATGAAATACTTGTAATTAGGTCTTAGTAGAGCTTCTGTGGTTATAAAGCATTCTTAATTCGCTCCTGATTG
>NW_010100554.1:785-32622 GCF_000699245.1 Pterocles gutturalis | reverse complement strand
TGAGCATAATTTTCCATTATTATTCTGGAAGCAATGCAAACAAAAGAAATGTGTTTTCCTGTCGCTGGGCAGTTCGAACGGCTGCCCCTCGCTGCTCTCGCTCCTGTGTCCTTGCACCACAGGAGATAGGATCCTGGTGGATTTCGCTGTTTCCTTTCCTGCAGCTGATCCTTTGCAGTGATAACGGTTTGTAAATAGAGGGTTGAACTAGGAGGAGCTGGAGCAACGTTTGCTTCTGTGCAGAGTGTCTCCCCGGGTGCCAGGAGCGTGGCTGCAGCGGGTGGGCACGGCGCGGGGCGTTGCTTCCCAGGACAGAGCGCCGTGACGGCACTGCAGGAGCTGGCTGCCAAACTGGTGTGGAGAGCAACATCAGGAATTCTTGTCATGAGAGGAATATGGCCAGCTGGATGTCTGTCTGGGTCATTTACTCGCGGAGTTCGTGGCCAGGCTGCAAAAGCGTTTGTTATTTACGGGATCACTGTCCTTTTGTTCAGACAGCAGCAGCTTTGGAACCGTGCAGACATCGGTGCAGCAGAGACGTTGGGTGCAGCCTTCGGGCTGTGCTCAGGTTGTGTGGGCTCTCACTGAGCAGGCTGTGGTTGTACTTTGAAGGAAAGCTCCAAGAGAAAGGCCATGTGTATGGGAGGCGGTGTCAGAGCCTACCGCAGGCAGTGGTCTGTCTTCAGTCACGTCAGCCCATGGCAAACGTGGGCGCTGCAAGTACCACGGAACTGAAGTTGTTCTTCAGATGACACACTGAACCAAAGCCCTAAAAAAAGGTTCTGTATCTCTTTTGTTTTCTTTTATAATATACTTTTTAAAAATTTATTTCATCCTACCTTCCTCAAGTTGCTGTTCAGCCTCCTCTGGATCCTTCACTTTGGGAATGACCCTTGCGCAGGGGTCACGCCCGCTTTCCGTGAAAAACTCTCAAGTTCCACCCAAAGCTGTTAGAGCAGCAGTTGTGTGCTGTCAGTGGTACTGAGTTGGGAATGCTTTGGGATGATAGATGGTAGAAATGTGATAACATTGCAATTATTTGCTCACACAGATGTAAACACCATTTTCCCCTCATTAAAATGTTTACTATTGCATGTCTCTTGCATGCAGTTAGGCAGTATTTCTGATGGCTCTAGGGCAGCAGTTGGGAAGGACTCAGCTATACGTGTTCTGCCCCACGAGCCGGGCAGGGCAGCACGTAGCCCCATCGTTCTCACCAGCTGCCCGATGCGCTGATGTGACCAGTGCTATCCGAAGCCCTGGGGTCAGACATCCAAATGACTTGCTGACTATATTGTGTTGAGTAGGAATTAATCAGTGTCTAGGAGTCAAATATTACAAACTTCAGAGAGGCTTCTTTGTAACCACTTGCTCAGATGTGCAAGGGAGAAAGAGGGGCGAGTCACCGGGTGCATGCACAGCGTTTCCCTCTAATGGAGATGTTCCAGTTTCATTCCCAGCAGTGATAGTGCCCGTCACTTAGTTTAGCTTCCTGTTGTTAGGATTTGGAAATGTCGTTAAGAGATTCTGATAGATAACATCAAGATATCCAGGGCTTAAAAATCAGCTAGGAACAGAGAATAACAACATAGCCACTGATCTGAGGTACTGGGACAGAATGTGATGTAAATGCTGTTTGGGTGGCAGGAGGGCACTGACACTCATGCCACGAGGACATGCAGCAGAACGTTCTTTCAGAATATGACCAAATTACTGGTTTTAAATTATTTTGTTGCTATAGCAGTACATGATTGTGGCTTCAGAAATTTTCTAAGCCAAAATGTTATGTTCCAGCTTTCACAGGTGGGAGATGAATGTAATGAATTATTGCGATTTTTAAGAACACTGCTTATTTGAAGCAACTTTGTCTTCTCCATAGCAGTGATAGACATGGGAAGCTGGATTGAGGCAGAACACATGGGCTGTACCCCAGACCTCCAGTGAAGCCAAAGAAAGTCACATCACCTCCATCTCCCATCCGTTCTCTGAACTGTGTTTGGCAGAGTCTCTGTTGCTGAGTAAGTGCCTCGTACAGCGAGACCGACATTGCTTGAGTCAGCCAGGCAACGGAATAGTCCAAGTGTGAGAGGTTGTACAGGTATATCTCATCTCTAACACTTTCTACTAATGCCCTTTCATTGAATCAGGTTGGAGCAGGAGTTCAGAGGTGGTTAGTGAAATTCATTTGCCTCAGTTTTGGGATGCCCAGTGTTGTGTGCTTTAAGCCAGACTTTGGTGATGCCTTGAACTGGGGTTTGGAATTCTAAAAGGAGTCTGATTTCAAATGTAAAGATAATCTTACATTAAGCATGTATTTTAAAAACTTTATGTGTGCAAAAGAGGATTAAATAAATCTGTTGTTAACTTTTAAATGCTTGCTGTTTCCGTTTTGCCCTTTCTTGCATGTGTGCACTGGGAAATGTGATTACTAGCATGAGCGGCGGGTTGTGTGTAACAAATCAGCTGAAATAGTGAGGAGTCACAAAGAGCTTGGGTATTCTTCTGGAAAAGAAATACAGAAAGGAAAAAGTTAGCTAAGTGCACTTTTTGAAGATGAGTTTCTGGTTTTGAGCCTTGTGTTGTTTGTGACTGGTCTGACTGCTAGAGGCAGAACTCTCACAGTCAGGGCGTGCTGCTCCCAAAGGGATCCCCATCCGCATGGAGCTGGAGTTGTTAGCACAGCTGGACATCAGGGTAGTACCAGTGAGCAATCCAGTCTGAGGGTGGGTAGCAATACCATGGGCTGTGTTCTCCAAAGCCTGCACTGCCATTGAAGTTTCTGTCCCCTAGAATTACCGGTTTGGATTCATTTGCAAAAGGAAGGTGTGCTTTGGCTTTGGTAATGGAACAGAAGATTAAGAAGCAAGAGTAGATCTAAAAATGGACATCCAGGGTAAGAACTGGACTTGTTGGGGTTTTTTAAAATTGTCTTAATTAACACACATTTCTTGATTATTTATGACTGTATATTATAAATATACTCCAGAGGAGAAAAAAAACCTTTCTTCTCCATTTCCTGAGTGAAATACAGAGAGTTGTTCATCAACCAAGTACAAGGTGTAAATGAGTTGCCATGGCGTGTAATTGGACTGCATTGTGGCGTTAGGGACATCTTTGTGTTTTACTAAACTTTCACAGTGTAGTCATTGGCTGTTTTTCCCAGTTAAACTTTTCAAAAATAAAGTACAAAATAAATCTAACCTCATACGTACAGTCACCTTAAAAACCAGCAAAGGTTGATACTTCAATTACAAGAGAAGAGCAAATAAACTGAAATCTTTTGCAATCTTTTGAAATCATTGTCCCCTGCCCCAAATCTCTGTTGTAAGGAAGTTCCTGTCATTCTTTTGTTCTACCATGCCAACATTTCCTTTCCCTCCCTGTTTCCATTCTAGATGGGAGATAGGAAGGGGCAGAAGAGAAGCAGAAATGCCAGAAGAGGAGGAACCTGGAAGAGAGCCGGGAAAGACACCCATAAAGAGGCCAATTCCTGTTTGAGGCTTTAGGAGGAATGGCTCAAGGATGCCCCAGTTTGGGAGCTTTCCCATCAGAGGTACTGTCACTGCCTTTGAGTAGCTTACATTCCCCCTGAAAGCTTCAGTTCATGTCCTTGGCTATTGACAGGTTCTAGCACATCCCTTTTTCTGGTCAGCGCTTGTCTATCTATGGGAAGTTCTCCTGAGGCTTAGCGTCAGTTTTCTTCTGTTCTGGGGGTTCTTCTTGGGTTGCTCTAGCTATAAGGTTTCAGGGGATCACAGGGAGTACAGGCTGGCCAGCCAGCTTTCTACTTCTTCCCTTCACTCTTGCAAAAATTATGTGCTGCTTCTCTTTTGTTGCCCAACTTTTCTAGTGCTGTAAGGAAAGAGAGGGGCATTCTTAATTTCCACCTGCAGAAGAATTAGAGCAATATACTCGCTTAAGCAGGCTTCTCACCCACACGCAAAAAAAATATATATATATCTGTGATCCTGTACCTTAAGGAACCTCCACTGTGCTTCCTAAACACCATCCTGTGTGGAAGTCACTGAAGTGTTTTGGTTTGAGGTCATGGCGTAGCTAATTCCCACGTCAGGGCTGCAGAGCTAAGCAACAGAGGTTTCCTGAGGAGAGAATCTTTGCTTTTCATCAGTCCGACTGGTTGGGTAGATTATAGCTTTCTCAACTCTCAAAATGTTGATGCTCGTCTCCCAACATTGGGGATTTTTGTTTTGTGTTCCTTCAGTTCCCAAGAATCTGTTTTCTTTTTTCTTTAATTTAAAAATGAACACATCTGTTTTGTGGCTGTGTAGAAAGACTTGAAAATGTGCAGCTAAATGGCTCAAGAACAAAATCAACTCCAAATGTCACTATTTATAATAACCTGATTTTAACTTTAGTTTTGCTTCTGAAAAATTCAAGTGAAATATTTTCTTGTATAGTGATTTCAGTGAGTTCTATGAACACATAAGACAGTTGTGGTGAGATGTCACTGTTACTACCTTACAACTGTTCACGTAAGTTATAGCCAAAATAACTGCATGGCAAGAAAGCTTTCTGGTCACTGAAACCCTTCGACATTGTCCTGTTCGTTATGCCCTGGTGTCTGTGCAGGACAAACAGCCGACGGACCGGTTGAGATTGCGGCATTCAGGAGAAAAGCAGTGGTCTAGAGCCTTTCCTCAATACTATAAAGGCAGAAAACCAATTTTTGGATGGCTACGGAGCAAAGAAGTCCTGAAGTCCACATCCTGTTGATTCTCTCGTAGCAAGATCCCACAGTTGGCAGCTCTGATGCTTTATTTCCTCTGTGTGCCAGCACTGGATGGTACATTCTGGGAGCTCATCTCATTGGGTACACTCACAGGTTTTTTTTTTTCTGTTGAGTTCTGGAAATCAGCATTCTGTGCATAGATTTCTATGTTACTAATCACTCAAGGGAAGAACTTGTTTTATAAAAATTTAGAAAAAGTCAGTTCAAAGAACCGTCTGTACAGCTGCAGATTTTGGAGCCCTGGGCAGACTTGACTTTTGTAGTTGCTGGCAGGTTACTCTGGTCTAGATGCCATCCACAGGGCACTTGATGCCAAGTGACTCTAGTTTTACCCAGCCACCAGGCTCTACTGCCCCACCGGAGTGCTTTATGCTCCGTGTGGGGGGAGAAAAGGCACAGATACAGAGAGAGGAAGGCAGCGGATTGATGTGTGAGCTAGATTTAGCTCTGCTGGTAAAATTAACGCTTCTCTTAGGAGAGAATGTGTGGAATTTGCTCTGGGAGTATGTCACAGAAGAACAGAATGGAGAGAAGATGGGATCTGTCGTGGGGCAACTGTTAAAAGGAATAAACTTTTCATATAAACAGGAGAATATTTCTTCTTGTCTTCATTAGCTTCTCTTTCTTTAATGATGTATTATGGGTGGATCTGCGATTGACTTTAATCCTCAGGCTTTCCCCAGGCGTTCCTCACATTTCCTGTGAGAACTGGTAGGACCAACACTGCACCCAGAGTTCAGCTGTAACAGGGCAGAGCAGGAGAATCTCGCACTCCTCTTTCCTGTATTTCCACACAGAAATTGTTTATTTGTTGGATTAATCACTAAAGTTACGAGCATGTCAGCAAAGTCACCATTTGATTTATTGCTGCTGATTTTGCATCATCCTGGAAGGTCAGAGCTTGACTCACATTACAGACGGCGCTTGTAAGCCTGGCAGCAACAAAAGCATTCTTTCTGTTGTGAGGAAATCTCTTCTCGCCATGCAGATCTTTCAAACAAGAGCCTGAGAATCACACCGGGTTCTGTCTGCTGGGGGCTTTGCAGGGCTTGGGTTTTTCTTCATTTCCTCACCTGAAAACTCAACATTTGAGTAATGACATCACATTGCATAGAGAGGGAAGCTGAAGGCACACGTGTCAAACGCATGAAGTGCCAGAGGAGTGGTTCAAGCCAAGATCTCTGACACAGAGACACAGGCAGCATCTCTAGTGCAGTCTTTAGAAGCTGAAGTGCATTTGACATCGATATGGTTGGTCCTTCTGAACCTGTTCTTGGCCTGCATTCAGACACCACGTCTTTATTACAGTAAAGAGAAGGTCTTGTGTGGTCTTTTATGCTCTCTTCCCCTGGACTAGCCAGTTCTGCTTTCCTGACATATCATCACGGCTTTCTCAGAGCAAAAGGTGAATTATGTACCTATGGGTGCCTGCGTTTCAGGGGCCAAAATGAGAATATTCCTTGCTTTTGAAGAACTAGGTTTACTGGTTTTGGTTGTTACTTTACCAAATCGGCCCTGCAGCTTCAGAAGTGACTTATTTTAATATTGATCTTCAAATTCTGGGGGAGGTGTGAGAGCCGCTGGGAAGGAGAGACTTACAAACAAACGATGGGAGGTTACCCTGAGGATAAAAACAGACCTTCACAACAGAGGATGATTTTTCTTTATTTGTAGCAACTCTGAATAATGAGAAGGAATGATTATCATCTTCAATTAGATCTCTCTTCCAGGTAGTCTCTTTCCAGCAGTGTAGGGGAAGCCAGACTGGTGGCAGGAGGTTTTCACTGGGGCTCTGCCCAGGGAGTGACCCGGGAGCAGTGGGACACCGGCACCTGCGGCGGCTCCACATCAGCCGGGGGATGCTGATGACGGCTCCTATGTCAGGAGTGTCAAGAGGTAAGACCTGGTTTAAAGTTTTTCTGACTCTCTGCAGCTCTGTTGCTTTGGTTTTGCTTTCAGAACAGCTGGGTTTGTATCGGTGTATAAGCCAGAACAGCAAACTCTAGCAGCCAGCAGTGTCAGCAACTATTAGTGCCACGAGAAACTGTTTGATGAATAAAAGTAACATGGAGCTAAATAAAGGTCAGTGAAAGTAAGAGAGAAGGACTGTGCTGCTGCTGTAAACCCTGTAACACGGCCGCGTTGCCCGTGGCACTGTTTGAATACCTTCATCTTCTTCTGAAGAAGTGAATAGTCTGAGATGTTCTGTAGCCTTAGCTGGAGCCTAAGAACTTGTCACTTGGAAGGAAAAGGAAAAGGAAAGGCCCTTGCTTTAATCTCTGTTCTTTCTGTTATTTTCATCCCTACTTCCCCTCCAAAAAGAAAAAAAAAGTTTAGAATACTGCAGTGTATCGGTGAAGAGCAAAGGTTTAGGTTTAGGCTTAGAGCTTTTATTTAAAAACAAAACAAAACAAAACAAAACCTAGTTGAAGCATTTTTTTTCTTGGAAAGCAAAAAATCCTGTATTTTTTATACTTTAACTAACGAGGACTAATGTAATTGCAGTGGTATAGCGTGTGTATATTTCAACACACAAGACACATGCCATTAACAGAACTGGACCCACATTATTTTAGTGTTTCAGGAAGCAAGAGATTTGAGCTTTGTGTTTTCCTGGATTAAAAAAGTAACGTCAATTCCACCAGGAATAGCAGAACACTCTCAGAAGTGTTCTGTGTGCACAGTATTTGCCCAAACTGAGCAACCAGTTGGAAGATAAGCAGCTTTTTGACGATGAAACGTAGCAGGCATGAGGCTGACCCAGCTCCGTGCTGACGGATGCCTTTGTGCCTGTCCTTGTGATGGAGAGAAGACAGATGTTCTCCTTGGCATTTAGGAAAGCTGCTGCTTAGCAAAATCCCATGTAAAATTAGACTGTACAGTGCAGCAGTGAGCAGCCTGGCTGGCTGGCCTACAAGCAAAAAAAGATTGGAACAGTCTCGTGAAGGTAATGACGTGTGTGCTTACTGGAAGTCAATAACTGCTTTGTCATCATTTAAAAGCAGCCTATAGAAAAAAAGAAATTCTGTTTTTTCTGACTCGGATAAAATGTAAATGCCTGTCAGGCTGACTGTCCCAGCGTGACCGATGCCATGGCAGCCATTCGCACAGAGAGCCATGGCCATGGGGCTGGATGCGCCAGCGACACAGCCCCCAGCAGCCACAAAACCCTGCGTCAGGGCATCACTTGATGAACTGGGCTTGTGAAACGCGTCGCAAAGGAACAGATGAGAGTTTCCTGTTGAACGTTTCCTGGGGATGCTGCCGTCACATGAGGGTGGAGATGGCCTTTCCTGTGGTGGTGTCCGCTTCCAGCGCCAGAGGAAGGAGCAGCGGTGACGGAGCTTGTACTGGGAACAGTCTGGCATCCCAGCACTGGTCCCAGTGCCGCTTCAGGTGTGTACGTGGGTCTCATTCAAAGGGGGTGCACCTGGAGAGCTGCTGCTCGTGTTTCTCTTTGAGGTGAGTGTTGTCCATGTTGAGGATAACCCGTGTACGGAGACTTTGACGACAGCCTCAGTGTTGGCATCTGGGTCCCTTCGTGAATGCTGGTCCAGTGAGAGCTCTAAGTCAGTGTACTGGTGTGAGAGTTCCTGAGGAGAGGGACTGTCCCGTGAGTGAGGTTCAGGAACACAGAGTGTGTCAGCACACCGGGTGCTTAGCCCCTGACGATGTTTGGCTGTCCCAGTGCCGGGACTGGTGCCGGGTGGCCTGCAGAGCGGTCCCATCGCACACCAGCGCAGTGCTTTGTGCGCTGCCCTGCTCCCCAGAACGTGCCTTTGTGTGTTTGTGCTTTTCTGTAAATGCGATGATCAGATTTGCCAGGCAGCATTAAGCAGGAAAATCGGAAACTTTTCTGCAAATAAAAATCAAGCCTGATGCCAAGCTCACCAGTTAGTCTAGACTGAAACACGGACAAACACTAAGGAAGGGCATCACCTGATTAGAATTTTTTGTGGAAGACCAAAGACTTAGGAATTCAAACTGTAGCATTGATTGCTCCGTGGAAGATTCCTGGCTGCTGCAAGGTGCCCCTCCTACCATTTGTATGTCAGATAAAAAGTACCAGGACCAGATTTGTCCTTGGAGTTTGAATTAAAGCTTAGCTTATTGGCTTGGAATTCCACCACTGTTTTTGCAGTGGCTGTTCCACACTGGACTGAGTTAGACTTCTTCTGCAGGTTTATTTCAGCCTGTGCTGAGGGTGTTATTAAGACACCCGAGTTTGCTGTAAACTATTAAATGTCTCAGAGAAAATCTGAAATTAGAGAACGGGGGAAAGAGGTGGTGTGTGTGGCTTTAGATCAAGGATGACATGACATGCTCTCCCTTTCCTCTTCTACAGTGATGACTGGTTAGTGACAGTGTCACCCTGGGACAGTGGCTGGGCAGGACAAGGCTTGAATGCACTCGAGAACTTTGCTTCTGATCAGCGAGGTTTTCAGACTGAAGGCTGAGTGCCCACGGGAAGGCCACGCACTGATGTGGATCGAGTATTGCACTGGCCTGCAGGAGACCATGGTTGTATTCCTGGTTTTGCCATGCATACAGAGAGGGGTAAGGAATGTCTGCCCAGTTCTGCTGCCTCCAGTCCAGATCACCGCAGCTCCTGGGCGCTCAGTCCCTCTCCGTCACAGAGGATAACGGAGCGGGGCTCTGCCGAGGCTCGTACCCCGCTGATGGAGAAGAGGTGTGTGTGTGAAATACCGCTCCTGGTGAGACGTGCGGCCCCCGTGCGTCTCCCAGCACCTCTCTGGGGGGTAAATCCACATAAAACCTCTCTTCCCGAGCAGGTGAACGTACTCCCGAGACAGCACGTGCTCTGAGGATCTTTCCCTCGTGCACTCTGGAGGGATGCCGTGCTGTTGCCTGGGGTGCTGTGACACGAGACCACCAAGGGAAAACAAGCGGCTCTGAAGCACAGGGCAGCTGCTGTGGAGCTGTAACTGCAGTTTAAAAATAAGCAATTAAATTATCTATCTTGGCTGCCTTATACCCAAGAAATGCACTTGAGCTAGCTGTTCACAGAGAGGGGCAGGATGTTCCATGAAAGGAGACGTTAAAGACACTATTTAGGTACTAAATTGGTGTATCTGCTGCCATGGGCCCTCAGGGGTGAAGTGTGCTTAACACACACCATAATCCAGCTGCGCAATGACTGTCCGGGAGGGGAAGAGGGCAGGAGACACCCCTCAGACACCAAGCGTGGCTGTATGGCACTTGCCGCCGTGCCAGCTGAGATGGAAGCTCCTGGCCACCAGGAAGATGCAGCCTGGGGTCTCATTTCACTGTTCCCACGAAGGATCTAAAGATAGTGGTGACAGTTCCCTCAGCCAAGCGCACGTGTGCCAGGTCCAGGGAGGCGAGCTCTTTTACACAACTAAATTAAGAACACTTCAGCTGTGTTTTGCCAGGCTATCACGTTCAGCAGCACGACGCACTGGCCCGGGGTTTGGATGCTGGGGAAGCCGCCACTCCACAGCCGGTGGGGCTCACCGCTCGCCGCTCGTGCAGCGTATGCAGGGAGTGCTCTGACTCTGCTGTTGCACAGAGGCTTCTGAACAAGGCTGAAAGATGATTTTACATCTTTTCTCTGTTGACTGATTGGCCTCCTAGGACCAGCTGGCTTTGTTCCCACCCCAGCAGTCCCCTGCACCCCTCTGGGAGCGTTCAGCCCCGCTGCAGTGACAGCTCAGCAGCTCCCTGGGAAGCAGCTTCTGAACTGCTGCAGTTCCAGCACGGCTCTCTGAGGGTGACCTGGTTACAATTTCGCATTTTGTGCACGTGCCAGTTTCAGTCTCACAGTCTGGTTGCACTGTGCAGCGGTGTGGCTGCTTTATGAGCAGCTGCAGCAGTGGCAGGAACCTCTGCAGCCATCTGACTCCAGCACACTGCCTTCCGCACAGACCCCGGCGCGGTCCAGCCCGAGCGTGGCACAGGCGTCTCCCAACCTCTTTGCTGCAGCAGGTGTTTGCAGTTTTAAAGGAATAAACGTTGCCCTGGGTCCTTTCTGCCCTGCGGGGTACGTACACCCTGCTGGATGGGCTCCGTGGGCCTGACAGCGACGCTGTTAGTGCAGGGTTAGGGTTAGCCAGTAAGCAGACATACTGCCTGTGGACCTGCACAGGATTATATCTTCCGCTTGGGCTGCTGCTGTGTCACACTACACCGGCTGCCGCCCTAGCCTCTCTCTGGTTTTGTATGAAAGTTCATTTTCACAGCTGAAGCAGTTTGGAATACACAGAAACTGTATTCAGGAGAGGTCACTCACTGAACTACGGAGAAAGATCCAAACTCAGGCTCTCGTCTATTTGTGATGTCAGGTTTGTTTTCTAAAATTAAAATTCTGGTTTGAATTCAATTAGCAAAGCTAATGTTTGTGCGTGTGGGGGGGTAGGGTTACAACAGCATGGCTGGAAATTGCCTTTAATCGAGCTCACAGAAGCAGACAGGCCACCACAAATACTATAGTTCTTAATAATATGACATGTGTGTGCTGTCCAGTTTTTCTAGGCCATGGCACCACCCCTTTGTGCAAAACTACTGCTTGCTGCTAATTAGAAAAACCATGTGGTAGGAAAAAAGGTGACTGTATTTTTCCTTTTCCCATGTAGAAAATAGAACTCTCTCTAATTTACCTGAAAGATAGCAATGCTGCTGGTCCTGTTTCATGTAGTCCCCAAAATGTTGATGTAGGGATGACTTTTTCCTAAAAGGAAACCAGCTCCCTGCAGAAAGCAGACTGCGAGGCGTGTGAGGCTTGTTGTAGTTGGCCTCCCTCCCAAGAGCTCTTAAAGCATGTATTTAGGCTTCTTTCCACGGGTATTTAGAGAGGGATGTTTTTCAGATGTGTTAAACTAATCATTCTTGACGTCTTCTCATGGAATCTCCCACCCCCAAAGCAGCCGTTTACTTGAACGGTGTAGATGCATGTCATGCCTACTTCCCAAACCTTGTAGGCACTTCTAGTACAGAATCACAGAATGTTAGAGACTGGAAGGGACCTCTACTCTGCCCTGGTGAGACCGCATCTGGAATATTGTGTCCAGCTCTGGGCCCCTCAGTTCAAGAGGGACAGGGAACTGCTGGAGAGAGTCCAGCACAGAGCCACCAAGATGATGAAGGGAATGGAGCATCTCCCTGCTGAGGAAAGGCTGAGGGAGCTGGGTCTCTTTAGCCTGGAAAAGAGGAGACTGAGGGGTGACCTCATCAATGTTTATAAATATGTAAAGGGTGAGTGTCAGGAGGATGGAGCCAGGCTCTTCTCTGTGACATCCAGTGACAGGACAAGGGGCAATGGGTGCAGCTGGAACATAGGAGGTTCCACTGGAATATGAGAAAAAACTTCTTCCCGGTGAGGGTGACAGAGCACTGGAACAGGCTGCCCAGAGAGGGTGTGGAGTCTCCTTCTCTGGAGACATTCAAAGCCCGCCTGGATGCGTTCTGTGGGATCTGATTTGGGTGTTGGATGGGTTCCTTTTTTAATTTTGGAGACAAGTCTACTATGTTCAGTTGAAATTTATCTGGTTCACCGAACTTTCTGAAAACCAGGTAATTAGAACACTTGTTTTCTAAGGATTAACTGTCTCCAGTCTTCTATTGAAATGCTGCTGACCCCAAACACAAGCCCAGGGATGTCTACATGTGAAACACAGCTGTCTTCTTCAGGGAGTAATTTCTGTTCTCTAGATAAAGCTTGAAGAAGTTGAGGGACAAAACAAAAGAAAATGATGACATTGGCCTTTTCATAAACAGTACAGAAGTGCTTGAGTAGCACATATTTTCCAAAACAGGAAAATACTCCGGAGCTGCTGCTGGTGAGCTGCATGAGGACCAGGAGCAGCTGCTACCGCCCCGTATGGAGAGCAGTCCTGGGCGCTCACTCCTGCTCAGCGGGACTGCTGCCAGCCTGCGCTCAGCAGCCGGAGATGTCCTCCTAAAGCCAGGGCATTTCTGTCCATCTCCGCTAGGGCAGCAACAGGTTCTCACTGCAGTTGTGAAGACTGGTTTTGACAAACTCCTGAACTTGTAGGGGAAAAAAACCCAACAGCCTGTTGCTGTGCCAGCCCCTTTGGGGGTAACACTCCCCAGCAAAGTGGGTTTCCTCAGAAGGAAAACACAACATCAACAGTGGTGTGCTTCTGCTTCCAGCTCAGCAGGTACAGACACCAACCTCCTCTCTGCCCAAGCGATACAGAAGAGCGTGTACACACCTGTGATTTAAGAGCACTTTATTGTTCTTTAAGGCTACTTTTAAGTACAAAAAAAAAAAAAAAAAAAAAAAGATGGCCTGCCAAACCTTTTTTTTTTCCAGGTGAAACAAGGCCACAAAAGAATGGTATATTACAGATTTACAAACACAGAGAGAATCTTTCAAACTGAACTGTAGATAACCTGGCTCTGTGAAGAAACTTCACCACGTCTCATGATGGTGAGTTCAGTTTAGTTTCCTTCCACCTCCCCCCCACCCTTTGGCTTTTGTGACATTATTGTGTCTAATATATGTTTTACTGGACATATCACATTAAATCTTTATTATTGCCCTCAAATCCATTTACCTATCTCAGATAAGTAAATGTAACCTTGTAAAACAGCTCTTATTGAAAATATTACCTTTAAAAACATTATCTTATTTGTGTCTACAAAGAAATATAGGAGTCACATTTTCCACAGAGTCCATCTACAGTATTAGTATTTTACTGTTACAATGCTCAGTAGCCTGTAGCAATAACAAACTAGTGGCTATTAATGCTAATGCAGTGTTCTCAT
This sequence comes from Pterocles gutturalis, assembly GCF_000699245.1. Classification (NCBI taxonomy): domain Eukaryota; kingdom Metazoa; phylum Chordata; class Aves; order Pterocliformes; family Pteroclidae; genus Pterocles; species Pterocles gutturalis. The sequence continues at coordinate 19,103 of NW_010100554.1, read as the reverse complement.
AGAATAACTGTGTTCCTGCACTTTTACTGTATTACAGACAAATCTACAACAAAAAAAAAAGATCAACTTTTTTCTCCAAACAAAAAATGAATGATTACAATAAAGGAAAGGGAAAAATTAAATAGCTACATATCATTAACAAATTAATTGTTCCTCAAAAAATACCTACAAATTTCTCTGTACATTCTTTACGCACAGCGTAACGATGGTCTTAAAGTTACCTATATAAAAAAGTGTTCTTTTAACAATCATCTTCCTACAGAGAGTAGGGTACTGAATGCCAAAGCAAGTAAGCGTTGACTACCCAGTAAGATGGTAGTGAAATGTGTAAAACTGGGGGCTTAGGTGAAAAGGTTTTTTTTTATTTTTTATTTTTTATTTTTTTAAAGAAAATTGAGCAGCTACCTTCTCAACAAGAGTAAGAACCAATCTCCCGATGTCTTTCTACCCTGCACCTTTTCCAAATTAAATAGCTTAACTTTAAAAAAACAACATAAAATAAAAGCCACAATGGACCCAATACTGTAACATAGTCCATAATACATCACGTGTAGTTCATCCTCCAGCTAGTTCTAACCTTCTACACTGAACCAATCGTGTCAGGTAACCCAGTATAAAAAAGCGCCCTAGTTGCAACTGTACTGGGAAGATGGAATGTACGGGGGAGAGTAGTTACACTTAACAAGAAGAGAAGCTCTTAGTACTAGCACAGCTGTGGTTTTATGCCTGCCTCTATTGCCTAATCTCTAGTTAGTAGCTATTAATATAGCAAATGATAATAAATGCAATAATACCTGTATAAAGTTTGCTAATGGAGGAATGTATGCTGCAACTTGGCATAGGTTTATGAATAAGCTTAAAAAAATTAAAGAGCATATTTCACAAACTGTAACAATCTGTTGTCCAGCCAAGATACGTAACGGTAGCAGTTTCTGCAGCTAGTTAAGGGTGGATTACACAGACTTAGTTTTAGGAAGCAAATTCCTGTTAAGCAGACAGTGCTGCAGACAGAAACAATTACTCAGTCATGCGCAAAGCTATAGCATCCTGTACCACGCATCATATAGCTCTAAACTGCGTTGTTTGCGGCCTGTCCTGAGGCTGTCCTCGTTTGCTGGCTGCTACTAAAGTGAATATCAAATACAAATATCATAGAGTACAACTGTACCAGCAGTAAGTATATCTAGGATTGTTACTGACAAAAATAAACTAATTCTGAAGAAAAGCTAATAAGTATTATGATTCTTACTGTCTATACATTAATAGATACCAGCTATTTTTCATAAAACATGCATCGTTAAGCACTATTGAACCCTCCAACCTCAGCTCTATTCTAACAAACTGCAGTGTTTAGGAAAAAATGCCCGTGTTCTGTAAATTATGCAGTCCAGTTGCAAGCACTAAGCACCTGAAATCTAAAGAGAGAAAGACCTATAACCTGTATGAGACTTCCCCTTCCAAAGCTGTTTTGCTTTAAGAAAAATCAAACTGATAGAAATGTCATCCTTAAACCCTTTTTTCAGCAGTTTGCCCTCAAAATATTAGCATCTTCCAGAAAGTTGCTATGCAACTTCAGTCCTCCTCCAATAGTGCAAATCATACATGACAGTTCTTTTCAAGTATATACATACAAAAGTACTTCACAGAGGGAAAAAAAAAAAAAAAAAAAGGCAATGCAAGCAAACCAGACAAATTCTAGTCTCAAGAAGCTAATAAAGGCAAAAAGCATTTGGGTCAACCAACTAAGTGTCATGGCTTTTGTGGATTAGCGTGCATTATTTTTTTTAAGGGGCAGCAGATTTGCATCAGAGGTTTCTTTGGTAATTGAGGCAGGAAAAAAGGATGCTACATCGTATGAATCTTTATGAAATAGTTCCTGCTATTGTCTTTAAGGGCACCCTTTCACAAATAAAAAAGTGAGTACACAAAAACATGTATTGAAAACTAATCTCCCCTCCCCCAACACTATGTAAGCACTGTTCAAAGCTCAGTCAAACCATGCAAATTCACCAGCGTACTGGTCCTCTCTTCATGAGACTACGGAGGGCGAGTGATTATGATTGACCATGTGAGAGGAAGGGGAAGACTGGCCCCGCCGTGACGCAGACTCAGGACTGCTCGAGACTCCGTCCTTCGCAGCTTTAATCTGCAGCCATGTATCCCCAAGTGCTTTGGCAAAGTGGTCATCAACTGATCCTGTGATGGACACCGAGTTTGCCACTGGCTCAGGCTCCTTGTAATTCTTGCCAAGGCTTCGGCGGAAGTGCTCTTCCACCACCGGGTCACAGGCAGTGGTAGCTGGTGGGGAGAGGAGGCAGAAGAGGCGTTATCTCAGTGCAGAATCCTGGCACCCAGTACTGCCTTCAGAACCCGTTTTCTCCCACTTCTCTATCATGTCAGCATAAAGAAAGAGTTCTTTACATCATTATAGACTGGTAGTGAATGGGGTGGGGAAGCACAGGGAAGGATTTAAAATGAAAAAAAGAGATGGAGTCAAACATGTTTGCATTTCTGTGACCTGCACCAGGTAAGCGTTTTACATATAATTACAGTTCTCCCTCAGGCTAGTAACAGCTACAGCTCTGATTCTATGGAAACCCTCTCCCGAAACAATCACACAGAACTCGAATTAAAGATGGAAACAGTTCTTTACAATCACCTCCCAAGCCTGCTGAGACCAGCAGATGGGAGGACACCCCATTCTCAATGATAGCATGCCAAAAGCTGATTCCAGGCTTTCATCTTACTTGACATACTTGTGCCAGGAACCAGCCACAGAATTGCTACCTCTGCCTTAGGTACTGTGAGCGCTGAAATGGCATCATACTACTACAAGAGGAACAAAGAACCTTAAAAACCAGGTTTTGAATGAAGATACTAAAAATTCCTCAGACCAAAGATGAGAGAGTTGCAGTTTTACAATTTAGAAACAGTATCTGTGTGTCCAAGTGAGACTTATCTTTCAAAAATACTTAAAACTGTCAGGATCAACACCACTGTCCTTCATGCTATAGAAAGGCTTGATTGATCCTAAAATAAATGTGTCATGCACAAAGACCTCTTCAAGTGACAAGTATGTTCTGAAAACATTTACAACTCTTGCAAAGCCCATGTAAATATAGCCGGGGTCTCAATGAAGCAGCTCTCCTTAGACAAGTAACAGCACTCTTCTAGAAAAATTCCAACATCTTAGGTCTATAACTACTGACTTCTCTAAAAGTGCAGTATATCTTCCAGGGTCTCACTTGAGCTTCTAATTCCAGTTTTCAGCAAGACACTGATCTGTATATATGATACATAACAATCATTATCATCATCATCTTAGTATTGACTTTCAGGTTCCTACCCACGTCACACTGGTACTGTTACACTGACATATTCTGGCTGATGAAGCCTCAGTGCCGTGAACTTTGGGAAATGCTGCGTGTCAAAGCGATGCATCAGCAGGTGTATAACTTGAAATGAAATGGCTGTTTTCCCCTGGTTGCACAGTGAGAGAAAGTGAAGAGAAACATCGGAACGTTTCCCAGTAAGTGCTGCGTGAAAAGATTTCATGAAAAGTACAAATTGCACAGGAGGTAGAATGCTAAAGCTCCCTGGTTGGGTTGCTACAGCAACTGCCCTGCAAAGCTCTTTGTGCTCTCCATGCAGAGAAAGGTGGAGGCTATGTGCTTTGGAAGAGGATTTGTATCTGCAGGAAAAGATTTTCATGACTGCAGATGAATCATAAAAGCCTACTGACTACAGAAAAACTGGGGAAACTACAGCTCCTAAAATAAGAGCAAGGATCTGCTGACCTTGTCTGCTGTTTGTCAGACTAAAATAAACATAATGACTTATTTGTCTGTGTAGGGTGTTTGGTTTTTTTTAAAGCAGCTTTTCAAAACAAGAAAAAAAAGAGCACCTCTCTCCCCCTAATTTTGAATCGGTAGTTTCTACTGTGGCACAGGACTGATGGCTAGAAAGACTGCAGAGGGGATCTGCGCTTACACGTCTCTGGGTAGACAGGATACAAAGAGGTTACTACATCAGTGCCTACACAGCTACGGTCAGCGAGACAATCCTCTCGTCCTCAAATTCTAACCGAGCAGTTAAGAGGGCAGACATGTAACTTACTGCTAGAGGGTCTCCTGTAGGCGGGCATTGCTGACCCGCAGCCACTGTGAGCAATGGGGCAGTGAGAGAGGTTACAGTTCCGGTTGTTCGCAGAAGCACACGTGATTACGGATGGACGGTTCTAATATGGAAGAAAAAAGAAAACTGTCACTCACTAAGGCCATCAGCCACCTTAGCAGAAGTTCTCTGCATCAGCACTTGAGACGTACACTGAACTGAATCCCACCGGTGAAATAACCCACAAACTATCCAATTCAATAACGCGTATCACACCCCAAAACATTGAGCTATTATTTCCTTGCCTGATTAAAAACCAAAACAAAACACATTGTATTTCTATAATGCTCTTAGTTATTTCAGTGGCAAGCAGCCATATAGAAAAAGGGCAGTGTAAAAGCAAATCATTGAAAGCATCACAGTGATTTTACAGTGACTTTCAACTTCACAGGCATTACATATGCAGAACTAAATGTCAACACATTAAATATTTGTTTCATTCTGTGTCCACATATCCTTGTGACTCCAGGACTCGGAAGGGCTTTACAAATTTTACAGGTATTTGTCTTCTTAGTGTTAATCAAGTTTTAATGTTATCATTTTTAATTCAGCAGTGAAGTTTTCCTAGCCTGACAGTCTATATTCCATCCTCCAGCCACAAAACAATAAGCCCGTAAGATGTAAAATATGAAGAGCTCCCGAGTGAGTCTTGTCCACAGGTACTCCTGTTGTAACCAATCTGCCTCTCCAGCACCACTGGAAACATCGGCCTTTTTCATTCCCAACACGTGCAAATTCCCCAAGTGTCTGTTCACATAATCTTAATTCCACAGCGTGTGCTTGGTACAAAGTACAAACATAAACCACTCATCTTAGAGTTGTTCACTATGTGAATGTTACATTGAAACAAGGTCTCCGGAAATGTCCCGGTTTCTCCAGGTGGCTGAAGGGAAATAACACAGGCATTGAACTATTTTTGCTTTGCATCTTTGGTATATTCTATAATGCAAGGAGTCCACTTTGCTACACTCAATGCAAGTTAATTGTTAAATGTCCAAAAGATTAACAGAATTCATGCAATTAACACAGTTTTAATTTCTTGTTCATTTTACGAATCTGTGCAGCAATCCCACAAAATCACATACTTTACCAACCACCATACAAAGTCAACAAGGAAGGAAAGAGTTTTCCTTGTGTAGTGGTACTTTAGGCTACACAGAGTGAGAGCGAGAACAAAGTAAGAGAGATGAGCCTTCAAGGGGAGGTTTAACACTATTTGTCTAGACACAACAGGAATGGTGCTATTTACGTCTTATTTACTTTTTTTACTTTGCTGTCAGGGCAGTTAAGAAAGAAAGTGAAGTATTTGATTTTTCTGTAAGCAGTTCACGTGTGGAAGTATTTATTTTCTTTTTTATAGGGGCCCAGATTTTGTGCATCTGTGAAGCGGTGTTTGAGAAGCGTATACATGCTTACTGCTTCAGAAGGCTCTTCTAGAGATGCAAGAGGTGGGAAGCAGGGAGAGACGTAATAGAAGAGCTCGTCTCAAGAATGCCTGTACCAACACCACAAAGGATCCAAGAGGCAGGATCAGGCACCTGACAGAGTTCTGTGTGTACAGCTGCACTGAGCAGGCTATACATATTTATATGAAAATACTGAGATAAGCTGCGAATTTTGTAACAGTGACTACAGCAGCCGACTAACCCTCTGCTGCCTCAGATAAGAAGGTTCTTTTTTCCCCCCTCTTTATTAGAAACAAAGTCAGATGGAATCCCATTCAACATTTTAAGATTAAAAACAAACCCACAAATCATTAAACTAGGGTTTCTCATTTTTGGTACACCTTTTTCTTTGTATGATTTCTACTCTGGGCTCTTAGCAAGGTCTTACCTCAACATCCTATTTTCCTAAGAAAACAGATTGTAATCTAGCTCAAAATGTCAAAGATAACAATAGAGAGAGGAATCAGCCCAAGTCAAACACACCAGCACAGAGGAGTGTCAGTGGTGCGAGCTGCTAAGCGCAGACGCAGCGGTAACGCTATCAAAGGGCAGCAGTGTCGTCAGTGGAAGCCTGTCCCTTCCTCCTCTGTCATCACCCAACACCGAGAGCAAAGAGGAGCCGTTCTGCACAGAACAATAACTCTGCAATCTGTGTGCCAAATGACTGCAAGATATCAGCAGCAGTAGTGTAAAGCTCAGTGTTTTGGCACAGAAACATGTAAAAGACCAGCGTGCACAGCCAGCCACCGTGAAAAAGCTGTACAGTTGATGTAGCGGCTCCAGTGAAAAGAAGCTTTCATAAATTGCATATGAAAAATCCCAGCCTCTGAAAGATCATCCACTCCAAGTGTTTACCCTCTGCAGGGCATCACAGCTGGGGAGGAAGGAAGGGAGGAAGGACGGAAGGAAGGAAGAGCTTGGGTACACGAGCCAGTTTAATATCTTGACACAACTCAATTATCTTGCTTCATCTCTCCACTTGTGGGAGGGATAAAAAGCAGGTCTGACATACAAGAAAATTTATTGTATAAACTGCATAGAGATGGCTCATCTTCACTAGTGCTGAAGGAAAACAAATCCAATATACAAGATGGCAAGCCAAAAGCCAAACAGCCAAGCAAAACCAAACCAAACCACTCCGGCATATGGAAATAAACTATAATCAAAAATCATTGCTTTGCTTTAGGAAAAGTCATTATGAAGTAGTGATAAAACATTGCTCTGAAGCACACAACGAATACTTTTGGCTGGCTAAAACAACTAAGGCCATTCCAGCTTCTTTCACCTGGAAAACTCAGTGCAGAATTCTCCTTTATGCCCTTTCTGTCTTGTACCTCTTTTTCAGTAGTCCTGGCAGGAGAGAGGCAGGGCAGAGGGGAGGGAAACACGCACTGGTTGGTAAGAGGAGCACAGGTGAACGCCCTGTGAACGCCCTCGCCACCTGGGAACTGCCTCAGGTACTGCCTAGCAGGTACTGGAGCTTAGCTCAGCCACAGACTCTGCATTCCCATTTAAAACACAAGCGCTCGTTCACAAGCTCAGCAAAGCATCAGAAAAAGCACGACTGCCAAGAAATCTGTGACAGATACATTTAAACATCAGCAATTTATTCACATTAAAAACAATGAGTTGTGACATTCATTGTGCATTTTTAACACACATTTTGCCTGAAGAATAGCATTGCCTACCTACTGTAACTCGCAATATGTTCTGCTTACACCCGGGCAGCCCTCATTGTGTCTACAGCAAAGATTCCTACAACCACCCAGTGTTCCTTGTCAGCCCAGAAACCAGTACCTGCTGCCGTTCCACAGAAGTCAGTGTAGGTGTGATGCCAACTGTTCGGGTTGCATCCATGCTGTTTTTGGTCAGTGCTAGAGGTTGATCCATGGTCAAGCTTGGGATTGAGGCGTACATGTGATTGGCGTGAAGGCTCATCGTCGGGGCAGCAGCCCTCTCTATTGGGCTGCGACTCCTCTCTCTGTGCTCCCTCCGGTAATCTCCATTGGCAGTCTTGTTTCTAGTACATGAAAGAAAAAAAAGGTCAAAGGCCTGACGATTGTTACAAGCTATGATGAGATACGCAACGTTAAATCCCCTTAAGAAACACGAGGCAATGCAGTTTGCTTGGTTTGTGAGGAGGGGCAGAGAACCCTGGGGAGGTATCCCTGATCTAGCCAGCCACTTCCCGGCAAGGATAAGCCAACGATTTACATTTGCAAGCTCTGGCAACCAACAGTTTTCTTCAGCCTCGAATTTCTTCCGATACTCACCTAAATGCACCAAGTTAAAGTAACAACTGATCATGATTTGTTAAGATCAGACACCTCCTCACTTAACGTACTATTGATCTCGCTCTGCCTCCTAACACTGCAATATTCTCTAAGCTTTGCTGGAGCCCAAGGAAAGTTTATTTTACTCAAAAGACATGGCTGATATCAGCAAAACGCAGTGAGTCAAGGCAGGAAGCAAAATGTTCAGAGTAGAAAATGAAGGAAAAGCAACTACACTGCACTTAGAATCATTTAATTACAACTCTTCTTTATAAGAGTAATTTCAAACTACTACTGAACGGTAAATCTCAGTAGATGTACTCACATGATTAGCCCATCATTCACTGCAATTAAAATAATACTGATTTTGTACTTAGGTATGAGCTATTTCAGTTTCCATACAGCAATATAATCATCATTAAAGGGGAAGCAGTAAATCAAAAGCAAGGTATTTAATTCTTACTGGTGAAGGTTCATAACGTAAGCATGGGGTGACTGGCATTCTGGAACATACCAGTATGGTACTGGTAAGAGTGAACACACAGCAGTACCTCCTGCCTCTGTGTCAGTCTGCCTGTCACAGCAGAAAGGTCTAGAGGAGAAAGCTGGTTCTATGGAAAATACAGTCTGTCTTTGGCAGGCTCCTGAAGGAATAGTGCAGTGTCCTACATGTCCTGTGTGTTAAGTGGGCAAAATCCATTTACAAGGGGTTCCCCCCTACTTTTAAAAGCATACCATGGCAAATTAATATGCAGGAGCAACCTTTAAAAATGCTCTGATGAAGATTGGGGAGGGACAGAAAAGGAAGAGAAAAATGATTTCTGTAATGCTAAAAAGTAAAATGTACTAACAGTATTCAACACTGAAATAAGTTACAGTGCCAAGAAGCTACTGCCTATTTCAACATCTAAGAAAGTCTCTTGAAAAGCAATGCTAACAGCTGAAGGGAAAAAGAAAACCCTGCCAACACAAGAAAACAAGGAGCCCCAAATCTTATCAACGAGAATACTACAGAAGAAACTTGCAGGTTTCAAGTTCACGCCCTGCCCCTAACCCTACGCAGCCGTGCCGCAGGGAGATCCTGAACTCCCACAGTGGGTGTGTGGGGATGCTCTGCTGCAGGCCTGCCCCGGGAGGCAGGGGTGCTCGCCTGGTGCACAGCATCTGTTTAAGCGCCTTTTGAAACCATGTAAACTTTTAGCCTCAACAGCATCCCGTGGCAATGGATTCCACAGATTAAATTACATCCTCTGTTAAGTACCTTTTCTTATGTGCTCTTTTTGTTTATTTTTAACTTAAAATCTAATGGCTTGGTCTTCTGTTGCCCTAGTTCTCGCATCAGGAGAGAGAGAAAGCCATCACTGCCTGCTTATCATCTTCATGCCACTCCTGAGCTCATCCTTCTGTTTAACAACTCTTTTTCTCCAGGGTATTACTTTCTTCTGATAAAACCTGGTCCCACACCTTTGTCATCCTTGTGGCCCCTCTTATGTCAGAGCCAGAAAAGCTATCATCTGTCTTGAGGGCCCAGATCTTTGCTGTATTCAGAACAGGACCTTTGCTGAAATAATCACAAGTCTCCAGTGCTATTCTTCAGCCTGCTGGAGAGTCACTTGGCTAAGTCAGAAATCTGCTATTGCTGCCTGAATCAAAACTCATTTATCACAGTACAAGGTAGGGTTAACATGATACAGGCAACCAGTGACTGGAGAGCCTCAGGACAAGGCTCATCTTGGTGCCAAATTCCCCTGACAGCCTTAGGAGGGAACAGCCAGCAGAGTATCAACACAATTTGTAACCCTTCGGATCCCCCCCCCTGCCCTCCCCGCCTATCGCTTGTCCCTTTAACTAATTACCAATTAGTAGTTGCAGATTAGCAGAATCCACCATAAAATCTAACTAACCTTTTAGGTTTCACAGCTGGTGCTCAAGATATTCTCTGAAAACCATGTGTTTCTTCAATCCTTCTTTGCAGGCCAGACTTAGAGACAATAAAGCAGCACACAAACCACCAGGAAACGCATTCTCACAGTGCGACGTTTCAGTCTTTTGCCAGCTTTGGTACCATTTCAATTCACGAGACTACTTTGCAGCCTCACCATTCAGGAGAGAGAAGTTCAAATGGCATTGCTCTGAGCTCATGGCTGGTGCAAATGTGTGACTCAACGGCAACACAACAGACTCTATATTTAAAGTACAGTAGCCTCGTCTTGAATTGCAGCACGGAACCAGCCACCCAACACACCAAACCAATCCTCACCACCCCCGAGGACACGAGCATGCAACTTCACAAACAGCGCGCTGCTGGGAAATAATACATGAAAAGACACTGCTGAAATCATTGTTCAAGTTGTTTGTTCAAGGCTCATTCTTCTTGCTGCAATGCAGCATCTTTGGTGGCTGCAACGTCTTGAATTGCAGCACGGAACCAGCCACCCAACACACCAAACCAATCCTCACCACCCCCGAGGACACGAGCATGCAACTTCACAAACAGCGCGCTGCTGGGAAATAATACATGAAAAGACACTGCTGAAATCATTGTTCAAGTTGTTTGTTCAAGGCTCATTCTTCTTGCTGCAATGCAGCATCTTTGGTGGCTGCAAGGGAAAACCTTACTTTTCAACTCAATATTATCTGGTCTGCTGCAATGTAAATAGCCATTTGGAGGCTGCAAAACCACACACAGCTCCAGTGGATTCCTACTTTTAATTGCCTCAAAGGAAAAAAGAATTCCTGTACAGAATAATTGTACTTTGTTTTAATAAGCACAAACTTATTTTCAAAGGAAAAACTTTGTTTCCTCCACCTAAAATACCTGTTAAATGAAACAAAAAAATGTAGATACACCAGTTGTTTGGTTTTTTTTTTTTTTTCTTAGAACTGGGATTTCAACAACTTAGTGTTGCATCGGGGGGGCAGGGGGGCAGGGGGGGGAGACCGCTCAAGTGATCAGTGATGAACAAATGTACCGAATTCCCAAGCAACAAAAAAATTTCCATTTTACACAACAGTGCCTATTTCACTCATCCTCACTTTAAACAAGAAGTCACAGCCCTAAGTATTGGTGAACTGATAGTTTTGCTGCCAACAAAAATAAATACTGAACTTTTCTGCAAAGATTTTTGGAAGAAGGCACCAAGAAACTGGGAAATGGGATCAGTCTGACGCCAGGAAGCACAGCACAGTAGGCAGACCTTCCCCAAAGATACCTAAAACTATTGAGTTATCTCAGCAATCTCAGCAGACCACACCCTAGCCCTTTCTGGAGGCAAATTATTCCCTCTTCCTAAATTAGAACAACAACTCTTCCAGGCAGGGAAGAGTTTATACTGTGCTCCTCTGAAATCCTCCCTTCAATTCATCTACCTTCAACTATACAGTCTTGGCAAACAATGAAATATACCTGAAGCTTCTGCCTCCACATCAGATACTTTTTTTTCTGAGCCCAGCTGAGAATTTTACAGCAGCGTGTAGAATAGTAACATGATAGCTCTGCCCTTGTGAAAATATACCAGCACTTCTGAGTCCCTCCTATTTAAATATAAATAGCAAATCCTACAGACATCTGACTCCACTTGTGAAGCAATTGTACATAGTTATTTATAAGAGTATTCATCAACTTCATATGATTAAATAATTTTAGTTTAAAATGTAACTTTAAAAGCAATTTTCTGTTAGAAACTGAAAGTGTGTTACATTTTTAAATTATTAGAGAAGTTATTCTTGTTTCGATATTAGATGCTTTGAAGGGCAATCAAAATCACACGTGTTTGAAGATAATTATATTCCACATGCACTGAACAAGTACAGAGATGCACCTCTTAGCTGAAACATAAGGGCAGAAAATTACAAAGAAGGCTTTCTGACCATGTTTGAAAAGTAATTTAAAAATACATACTACAAATAATTCCAGCTGTCCAAACAGCTTTACCATCCCCCTACTCCTCTGTGCCTTAAAAATCAGCATATGTACCTCTGGACTCCATCTTCAGCTGTGAATATGCCAGTGCATCTCCACTGGCTGAAAAAATAGCCAGCAATGAATATCGGCGAGAACCCGAGCAAACATCTGGCAGCGGGATGCTATTACATCAGCCATACCCATCACCCCTACTTCCCCTTCTAACAGAGGTATTCAAGCTGCTTGCAGGTTTGTTTTACCAAAATTATACATGATTCCAACCTTAAATTAATTTCTGCAACACTTGAAAAAACAGACATTGTTTTCCATGTTTCTCCCCAATGAATCATAACCCAGGCTCCGGCACTTACCAAGCATCATGTGCTCGGATGGATGTCATACCAAAACCACACACATCCTGACTCTCAGCTGAAAGTCTGCTTCACTTTGCTTCTAAATAATGTTTGTTAATTGAAAGCAATGTTTCAGGCCTCCTCAGCAACCAGTTCCAAGGTAACTAAAATGCATTGTTCTTAACTTTTTGTTGTTGTTGTTGTTGTACAACCCTTAAATGCGGCTGTTCTGTTCGCTGGCACAGAGTGGCGGTAATTCACACTCATCCTACAGGAACAGCCTAACTCTGCCAACTGCTTAAGGAAAAGGAAAAAAAAGAGGCCCACCGAAGGGGACAGCTTTGCCTGCACTCACTTCCAGCCTGCAGATCGTTCAGGAACAGATGCCAAAAGTATTACTGTACCTCCCAGTGAAGAAATCACAGACGTTTCACACTCCCTTTGGCAGAAACAGAGCTCTAACTTGAAATGGCTGTACTGCAGGAGGGGGTTTCGCTTGCAGAAAGAACAAGTATCCACTTACAGCACCTTTTAATGATCATGTAAGATGTTTTTCTTTATACAAACACAATCCATACTACTGCTCAGAGTAAACTTTCATTTGCGTAACCTAATTCAAATACGATTTTAATATTTTCAGCATCTTTATAATATTAGTTTTCTAACATCTTTTACTGTATTTATTCACAAACCCTTAAGTCTGAAAGAGGACAGCTGCTTTTGTTAACAACTACTGAAGGATTTATAATCCTCTGATATAAAGTATCTTCTCCACATGATGGAGATGATTTCCTGCAAAAGTATCTACTTGCATACATTAATTCTGTTACTGTGAGGTGGGAAAACAAGAATTTAAGGTGATATTTGAAAGACAATTACATATATCCAGAAGGAAAAATCCTAAATTTCACCTACTCAGGATTTTTTAAGCAATCCAAATTCACTAAAAAAAACCCAACAAACAAAACCTGAAATATTAGCAGTTTACTCTTTGAGTGTCAGCCAATTATCTGAAGAATTCATAACATGAAAAAAATACTCCAGACAGCCCAATACACTCTACAAACCACATCTACTGTGAATGGCTGCTCCCTAAATACATGGCCCTTTTTCGTCTTGTCATCCCATTTTATTAGCTTCTTCTTCCCTGTGACTTTGAGTAGCCTTCTCCTTTTATGGCTTGGTACTCCATCCCAAAAAAAGCTTTCAAGTACTCAACTTGCAAGAGATGATTGTTTTTGCAAGAATCACTTCCTCCACAGAATCTGGCTATCTGGACATGGTTTCCTGAGGAAGATAAAGAAGGCCCCCCACCCCTTCCCTGCTCTGCCCTTGCTGGGGTTTAAACATCATCTGTGCAGTATATTCCCCCCCGCAGGAAATCCTTTGGACAAACCAAAGGTCGTGTTCAGACCAAGGCACAGCTAAAGCTGATGACTGCTCTTCCATTAAAGCCTTTCTCGAAGCGGCACCACAGCAGCCCTGGCTCCTGCAGTGGCTCTGGAGGCCTCCACAACAGCAGGCTGCTTGCCAGCCGGCTACAAAGGGTTTCTGTAACCCAGTCTGGAGCTGGCAAATCCTCCCAGTTCTGCCCCCATTCCAGTGCAGTTAACAAGGAAAGAGGGAGGTGGATAAGTCCTTACTTGCTGCCTCAGGCTAGAAACAAGGCAGCAAAGGCACCCAGGATTTTAAGCACTGCCTCAAAGCTTCTCCAGCCACCAGTAATTAAAACTAACTCTTCCCAGAAAAGAGTTTTTGTTTTTTTTCCATTTTTCAACTGGAGCACCAGGCCCGTTTGGAGAATTAAGCATCATATTTACACAAGTTCTTTCTGAGTCAGAAGTACCCATGTACCAACCGTACCTGTTTTTCCCTGCTCTCCCTGCTCCTCTCTAATCAGAATTCTGGAGTTCCTTCCCTTAAAAATTCCAATTAATGAAAAATTTTTTCTGGCTTAGTGCTACAGCCAATGGAAAGACCTTTGAGATGAGAAGTCAAAATAAAAACACTGAAAACATACTAACAAGAAAGAGGATAATCTTACATATAAACAAACATAGGTCAGGCTTTACATATTTATCCACACCAAAACAAGATCTTCAGAGATAAAATCTGGGACCAGATAGTTACTTGCAAACGCAATCAACCAAGAGAGCAGATTTCACAGTAAAAGAAATAAATGAATAATAAGCTGTGAAATGCATAAAGGAGCGTCCCATTACTGCCTTCCTGCACCAAGCAAAAATATTCAGATACAGAAGAGCTTCCCTTCCTGACGGCTTAGTGTTCACAAGTATGAAAGAATGCAAGAGAACCGCATGATGTAAGACTTTAGTCAAAAGCCAAACCCACAAAACTGAAATCCAGTGTACAGTAAAATCAATTAACACAATCTCAGATCCTACTTACTCTTCTCACTGGAATTTTTTTTTTTACTGTTTAGCCATCCTTGCTCCAACACTCCTAGGATTGTTTTAAAAGGTAGCACTGGTTGCTTTCTAATGGCAATCACTCATTCCATCTGTAAGTAAAACTCTGGGATTTATTAAATGAAAAATTACATCACTGCTGGAACACATGCATACACACACAATCCAGAAATGGTGACAAAGTTACTGCACTGCAATAGATACAGACTGCAGGTTACCTGTAAAAATCAAAGCCTGTAATTCAACTTAAAAAACAAAAACAAAACCAAAAACAAAACAAAACAAAAAATTACCCCAGAACCTGTGCTCACCCCCTGACTGCTGTGCTCTGTACTTCTACTGCCAGCTCACTCAACTCCAAACCTCCTACATTTAGGCTCTCATTTTGTGTGGTGCACCTGATGGCTCATGTTAAACTACCACAATTTTTTTAAGAGGTTTTATGTGAGACCATACCAGAGACGTAAACAACAAAATGTTAACATGTAACAAATATCTGGAAAAAATCTGAAATGGAAAGTGATCTCATCAATTCTGCTGAAGTAACAGTAAGTATGAATTAGTCTGTTAGAAAAATTAAATCTTTTTTTTTTTTTTAAATCACTAATGGCTCAAAATGTGGAGCCAGAACAATAGAAAGTTCCAGCATTTCTGTATCACCACAATAGCAAGTGCCTAGGTATAACTGGACATTGCACTAACTATAAAAAGTTTCCTAAAATGCACTATGATTTCTGGAGCGTAAACATGAGCCCATTTTTCCTCCTGCAAGTTGTGTTTAACTGTATCTAGATGGAAACCAGCAGCTGAGTATAACTCCCATCAGCTCTGACTTAGCTTTCAAGGACTGAGGACAAAAAAATATTCAGCCTCCTGCCCATCTCATTGGCCAAAGAGGAGAAACCTTCTGGTCCTCCAACCAGCATCACTGGTTTCCCCTGTTCTAACTCCCGTCTAACAGCTGCCAGAGGAACAGCACATTTCTTGGAAAGGAGACAGAAGTAGTAACCAAACCTTTAAGATTTATCAGACTCAGCCACCTCCCCATAACCCTCTCTTCAAAGAACAACAGGCCTTTGAAAAACCTGCACAACCCACTGGAAAAATGCCTAAGTGAAGAACTATTTCTGCCAACTGTGAAGACTAAAAGACAGAAGATGTGAACGTTTCAGAAGCTGAAAAGGGGTCTGCAGAGGATGCAGTCTGTCTTTAGAAGACGCTGCTACTACAGTTACAGAGAGCGCTTTTTGTGGAAGCTAGCTGCAGTAGAACTGCAAAACTCAGACATATCAACACTCAATCCTATGGTTGCCAGTCAGGACCCAGAACTAAAGCTTCATTTCTAGCTGAAAAGTAAACTATACAGGAGTCAGCATAGTATCTGGGGTGCCTGAAGGCACAATAACCTTATTCTGAGAAAGTCAAATGAAGCCAGTGAAATAGAGCAGAGCCTGCCAATGTTGACAGCTGGAGAGCAAGTCAGGCTACTGCACATGTTGGGAGGAACAGAACATGAAGTGGAAAGGCAGGTCACCACTGGAATGGACACTGAGAGTATCTGTGCAGAAGTCTGAACTGTTTCATGCCCGTAAGGCACTTTGAATGCTTGGAGGGGAAAAACATCCAGAAAAGCAAACGATAAAAGATGAGGTTAAAGGGACACTCCAAACTTTCCCCAGAATTTCTAACAAGTGGGAAGTCTGACAGTATAAGGAAAGAGCAACGAGGCTTCCATGAACACAGCTGGAAGGTCAGAGGGGTTACTGGAAAGATTCAGAGGCAGCTGTAAAATGATTAATTTGTACCCAACTGCAATGCCCACCCAAACACCTCTGGCAGACATTTCCTCTTCTGTTCTACCAATTCATGTGCTGGGTCACACGCAGCTTTTATAATTCAGCCATATTAACATCCTTTTGAAGTTAAACTTGGCACATGCAACAAACCTTTTATACTGAGTCACTGGAAAATACAGTAAATACTATTTATGATCATACAGAGAAAACTACGGGCAAATGTCAAGAGAAAGCTTGCAAATAAAATAGACACAGCAGTGGGTCATGTCCTAGTGCAACAAGATTAACCACATACATGTGTGCTCA
Organism: Pterocles gutturalis; assembly: GCF_000699245.1. Taxonomy (NCBI): domain Eukaryota; kingdom Metazoa; phylum Chordata; class Aves; order Pterocliformes; family Pteroclidae; genus Pterocles; species Pterocles gutturalis. The sequence goes on along the minus strand of NW_010100554.1, from coordinate 2,424 downwards.
ATACTGCCAGGGTACATCAGTCTGTTCTGCAGGCTCTGGGAAAACTTGGTGGTGTTGAAACTCAGTGGTGAAACTGTGCAGAACTGTTAGAAGAGATAAAAAACGGCAGTTACATTTTCTTATAATATTTTCTGGGTAGTTCCTTACAATATTTTCTACTTTTCAATTTGGAGAAAATAGTTTCATTCACCACTCAATGTCTGTCACGGAACTATTTTTGTAAAAGTGAGTACCAGATTAAGTCAATCTGTGAATCCCAAATTCTCAAAAGTTTATGGGATTTTATTTAGTTTAACCACCTCAAAGACTGCATCAGGTAGAATCTTACGGTAGAGGAGCAGATTAATAATTTTCTTCAAATAGATGACGTAGGGAGCAAAATATGAACAACAGAAGAATGGCAAGTTTATTTATTAAGATCTTTAAAACACAAGCCAGTCTCTCAAAGTAAGGTCACAGTGGTGGAATTAACTGTGTCAAATTTTCAGGAGATAGGATTACAGAGCTTTCTTTTCCAACTCCAACGGTTCTTATGAGAAAGAGGGAAAAGGGCCTTTAACACTTAAAAATCATGGTCTCTATCCATCAGATACACAATGTAACACTAGCTGATATGAAGCAGGAAAAGCTGAGAAAGTACATTAGTTCACTTTCAGACAGACTTTTCAAAAATTCTCAAAAGAATCTGAGGCTTTGGACCTTTAGACTGAAAACAGTGTTCCAATAACTGCTTTTAAGAAATTAGATTTTTTCATGGGATGTTCTATAAAAGGAATAAACATTTCATTAAAAGTTTATTGAAACTGTTTGTAATTGCTAATAAAATCTGAATTACTGAAACCTCTAAAAGCACATTATAAATACAATAACAGCTTCATTATATTTTGCACAACTATTCTTACCAACATAATAATTCCTTTGAAAAGCTGATGCCCAAACCAACCATAGCAGCAGCAGCGAAGTGTTTCAAAGGGTACTTTTGCAGCAAAGGCACCCCAGTTAACCATCAAATTCTACAGTCAACAGTATCCTCTCACAGAAACTTCTGGTTTAAGGGAAACTTTAGCCAGAAAAGCAAATCACAAGCAAAAACGTTTGGGGTTTTTATTTCCCCCCTTTTGAAAGGACTGATTTATGAACACTGAAAGTTACTGATTAAAAGTCTGCCAAAAAGATTGACGAAGCATCATCCCTTACCATTCAGACAGCAGCACGCCAGCCACTACGAACAGCTCAGACAAGGACTTAAAGACAGGACTCTGACAGGAACATAGGAACTGACCTTCACTCGGCTGCTGTGTGTGGCTGCCCCGTTATTCACACAGAATCACAGAATGTTAGAGATGGGAAGGGACCTCGAAAGATCATCCAGTCCAATCCCCCTGCCGGAGCAGGACACCCAGATCAGATCCCACAGGAACGCATCCAGGTGGGCTTTGAATGTCTCCAGAGAAGGAGACTCCACACCCTCTCTGGGCAGCCTGGTCCAGTGCTCTGTCACCCTCACCGGGAAGAAGTTTTTTCTCATATTCAAGTGGAACCTCCTATGTTCCAGCTTGAACCCATTGCCCCTTGTCCTGTCACTGGATGTCACAGAGAAGAGCCTGGCTCCATCCTCCTGACACTCACCCTTCACGTA
>NW_010100554.1:0-611 GCF_000699245.1 Pterocles gutturalis | reverse complement strand
AGTCCAGATGCGTTCTCGCCAGGGCAGAGTGGAGGGGGAGGAGAAGCTCTCTCGACCCACTTACCACCCCCCTTCTGATACACCCCAGGATTCACAGGCACCGCACATCCGTGCCACATTACAGCCGCATGCGGCGGCCATCAGCATGCTCAGGCTTCTCCCCAGATGCCTTGGGAAGGTCTTCTCATGGCTGACCAAACCCACCCACCCTGTTTTCTCTCCGACCAGGTACCCTGCGCTCGGGGCAGCACCATGGAAGGAGTGCAGCCCAACACCCGGCCCAGGCGGGCTCAGGTGCCACCTGCCTCCCCGTGCACGTCCCGCTGCAGCGAGGGACAATATTCACATTGGGGACGAGGTCTCAGAGAGCCGCTGGGCTGCAGGGGCTGTTGACAGTGTTGGCGGAGCTACGAAAGAAATTGAAAGGTCGGCTCGGTGTCAGCCGAGCGATATCTGCTGCCACTGAAGTCTGAAGGGTCTGGCTGGACCCGGGATCCCGTCCGGCCACACCACGGCGGCTGCCGAGCTGCGGGGGGAGCAGTCAGACAACCGAGGCCAAACCCCGCAGACTTCAATGGCGGCAGAGCCCTTTCATTTCCCTTCTCATCTGC
>NW_010100553.1:0-20870 GCF_000699245.1 Pterocles gutturalis | reverse complement strand
CTGTCTGTGGGAACTTCTCCAGAGTGCCATGACTTCTCGAGTATGATGGATAGGGGCTTGGTAACTTCATCTGCCAGTTCCCTCAGGACCCGTGGATGTATCTCATCAGGTCCCATGGACTTGTGCACCTTCAGGTTCTTTAAATGGTCTTGAACCTGTTTTTCTCCTACAGCTGGCAGTTCTTCCTTCTCTCAGTCACTGACTTTGCTTTCTGCAACTTGGGCAGTGTGGCTTGAGCTCTTGCCAGTGAAGAATGAGCTAAAGAACTCATTAAGTACCTCAGCCTTCTCTATATCCTGGATCACCAGGTCTCCTGGTTTCTTCTGGGGGGGGCCCACATTTTCTCTAGTCCTCCTTTTATTGCTGACATACCTATAGAAGTTCTTCCTGTTACCCTTAATGTCCCTGAGATCATGCGAGATCTCAGAAAAAAAACCCCTTGTTGCTGATATGAACAAGTAACACTGTGAGCAATCTAGAGTCAGGGAATTGAATAATTGCTAGACTGCCACATATTTGGTGCAGGTCGGTGTAGTTTCATGGTAAACAAGAAAGTCTCTGCACTCCTTCACTGTGCAACTGTTGGATAGCAGACAGTTGAGCAAAATGAATAAACAGTTTAATTTCCTGTTGAATGTTGAATATGGCAATTATTTTAAGACTGTACTTTACATTCACATCTTATTTCACATGTAAAATATAAAAGATGCTGTGAAAAACAGAAGCTGATGTAGTAGGGGAAACTGCAAGAGGTATGGCTATGGCAGGACGGACAGAGAAACTGCAGGCTCTCGACATCAAACTGTTTTCTGTGAATGATCTGGAGAACTGTTATAATTTGTATTTGAATGACAAACCAAATTATTTCAAGGCTTTAATTAAAAAGGTACACACAAATGGAAAATCTATGGAGCACTAAAATTATGGCACTTGGTTATTCAACAGAGTTTTGTTTTTTCTAACATCAATTTTAAAAGTCAGCTTTAGAATTTAAATGTCTTACTCCTGAAAAAGAACACCGGCTTTGTACATTATGAATTGAATTATGTCTAATATAACATATATTAGTGTGGAGGTATGTGCAGCAAGCTGTTTTTTTTTTTTTTGCTAATTTTTTTTAGAAAACATATTTTACAATAGAGGGATTTCAGCCACTGCCATTTATCTTGTGAAAATAAGACTGATTTAAATACAGTTTGAGGAAAGGAGTTGCAGCCTTTCGCTGTTTTCAAAATACCATTTTACTGTGTGCCACACTCTAGAGAAATATGCACTTGCTTTGATTAGTTTATATGAAATTTACCTTTACTACTCAAATTGTGTCCCACCCAGTGATGCACTTCTTCCATATGTGTTCAGACTTCACTTAGGCAGAAGTGTTACCCAGCTAAGAATTTTGTGTAGATTCTTGTTTACAGTTTACCTCTTCTAATAGAAAGATAAGGAGATATCTATATGTATGTATGTTGTCTTAGAATTGCATTTTTAGATTTTCTATGTAGCTTTCATTAGGAGAACTTAAAGAACAGTGCTAATATGTGATTGCACTATATTGTTACCTACACTATTTTCTTGGGTGTTGCGTACTTAATATCCCTGACAGTCATTTAAGAAATATGTTCATTCTAATGCGATGTTTCATCATTTAATTGTAGAACAATATATTCTTTGTCTGATAGAAGAAGACTTTGTAGTGAATTCTAAAGATATTGCCTTCACATTCTTGATAATTGGATATGTCTCCATGAAGGCAGTAACTGGATTTGTCAAACTACAGCCTTTATTCTCCTGTTTGATTACTTCAGTGTTCTCATGTAACAATAGAAAAATAGGGAATCTTCACAATGTAACAATGGAATTGGAAGACTACCACTGATTCTAAAACAAAAATATATTAAGATTAATTTTAACGTTTTAATGGATGTATAGTCACTTAAAATCCTCACATTACTTTAATTATTTAAAAAAAACATACTTGATAAGAAAGGAAATTTGAGTCAAAGTTGAAAACCAAATATGTAAAAACTAAACACTGGTTCAAAATGCATCAAGAGGCAGTATTCATGTTATTGCAGCACAATTTTTTGTACCTATTTTTGTCTCCTTCCTAGAAGTATCCTATACGTTATGTTGCATGTATGGCTTTTACAGAAAACATCCATTCACCTTTGTGCAGACAAGTGTTACAGAACATAATGCGTTATACTGTCTGTAGTCTGAGACAGCCACAGTATTGTTCTTAAAAGATCTTGCCAAGTGCCGAGGCTGACCTTCTTACTAGCTCAAAAATTAATTGCCCTCTGGTTTCTGTGATTTCTTCAGCAAGAAAGGGTGCTCTGTCAATGAGATGAGACATTAGTGAACAGTAAAAATATGCCAATTTTGGCTGAATATTGCATGCAAGAAAATCCATAGTATTTTTCATGAGTAAACAAACAGGTGCTAGTAACTTTGATAAAGAATATTGTTTTTATTTGAAATAATTTTGGGGTTTTTATTTGTTCCATATATAAAATCACATTTAATACAAGTAGTATAAGTTGCAGTGTGGTATGTTTAATTGTGGAACATAATAATGTTAATATAGAAGTTGTTAAATCTGTTTGATTCAGTTACGTGATATTAGGTAAAGAAGTTTTATTTCTTATTTGCCTCTAACTCATTAAGAGTCAAAAATAAAGAGGCTATATGTGATTATGTAGGTGTGTACATGAATAAGACAGACCTAATGTCTCATGGTTTTTTTTGTTTGTTTTAGGGATCTTTCAAATAATAGAATTGGTTGTCTAACACCAGAAATGTTTGTTGGACTTAACAGTCTTCACAAACTGTGAGTATAATACCACTTCTGTTTTAAACAGGAGAAATACAAACTGTCACGTGGCTTACCTGAGTATTGTTGGCAATAAACTTTCATTATAAGAAAATTATAGGATTTGTACTAAAAAAAATTCCCTCTCCTGAGCCTTTAATTGTAATGACTTAATATTTTAAAGTTGTTGCTTCTATCTGTAACTGTAAATCTATCACAATTGAAAGAATTAAATTGAATATGTTAGATTTCCACAATGAGAACAGGCTGAATGTGACATTTCTGGTTGACTGCATTTCTCGTTGCATGTCTTGGAAACAATTAAAGGTCAAGCACACAAAGGAGACTTACACAAGTTAAAAAGGATACATTGCTCTTTCTATCCATTACAAATCAATTAGAATTTTATAACTTTTTTTTTCCTGAAGTTTATTACAGAAAAAAAGGAAGCATAAAAGGAGAAAGAAATGTATGAATTATCAAGCAAATTTGGAGTATTGGGGTAGTTAAAATTGCTTCCAAAATATCAGTTGAGACTGTTCATTTAAGGTATTGTGTTCTACACTTTATTTGTCATGGTACGTTCTGAGTCATTAGTTTATTACATGAAACTGCACTGGAATATGCTCTAGAGAGCAAAGCAATCATTTTACATGTCCATAAGCATGCCGGAGAGCCTGTGTGATCAATAGATTATCAGGCTACTATAGACAGAGCACTCAGAAAAGATGAGATTATGTTAGTATATCCAGGCTGTTAAGGTTTAGTGAGAATTAGATGACCTGGAAGAAACAATAAAATGTTGATGACAGAATTTGCTAGTAGATACTAAGCTAACAAAGGGGTTAGAGACAAGGGTTGATTCTGAAGAAGGATGGAAATAATGTGCAGGAACTCGATGACTGGGCAGTAAAATAGCAGATGAAATTTAATGTAGATAAATTGATTCAAGGGAGAAAAAAAAGAGTCTGTTTTGGGCTAACCATTAAAACACAGGAAAGATGTTTTGAGATTATGGTGGATAATGCCAGGAAAACATCTGCTCAGTCCTCAGTATTGTTTAAAAAAATAGGGAATATTAAAGGAAGAGAGAACAAATCAGAGACCATCCATTGTACTACTGAAAAAGAGCAAAGAACCTGCATTTTGAATACTCTGGGCAATTCCAGTCTGCTCATCTCAAAAAGATGACCAAATTGAGAAAAGGACTAAAGGGAATGGCCAAATGTGTGGTACAGCATAGGCAAGTACTAGGAATAAGTGAGCTGCAGCTTTCCTAGCTGGGAAAGGGACAATTCACAGGAAGGGAAGAAGTTCAAGAAAAGACACTAAAATTATGAATAACACACAGAGACAAACAGCAACCTGTTTTTCATTGTGTCTCACAGTTTATAAACTATAGGATATTGAGAGAAATTACTATGAGACAAATTAAAACCAAACAGAAGGAGGTATGTTTTGTGGTTTTTTTAAAGAAAAGACAAAGCTGTGGAATGCTTTGCTGCAGGTTGCTGTTTAAAATTTTACATGAATTCAAGGGTTCTGCATCTGCCTTGACCACTGTTGAGAGAGAATCCTGGTTTAAATGGACATTTGGTGAAATCTCGGAGGACTCTGTATTTTCATCCACATCTGTCTTTGCTCCTGAATGGGAAATTAATTCCTCTGCCACATCGTAGTGTGTTACAAGTGTTATATTTAATTTTCTTCATCTCCAGTCAGTTCTGGAATTTCTTGGGAAAATACAGGGAAATCTTTCTAGAAAGATCTCCCATGAGGTCAAGATAACACCAGGTAAAAGATCAAATTCCAGCATGCTTACTGCTCACGTTAATGAGAGTAACTATGCAAAGTCACCTCGAATGAGAAAAGCGAGAACAGATGATAAGAGCCTTGATAGCATCTTGATGAACATGGGCAGACTACCCCTCCTTTTACTCACCTCAGATGATTTGTCAAATTGGGCAAGCCCAACTCACCTATTGAGGGTTGCTGGGTCTCCTTTTCTTGTGCACAGTGAACATGACTGTGACTATATAGCCAGATAACCAAAGGAGGTATGTTTAATGCAAAATGGTAAAGTCACCTTATTAAATGGAAGATGCTTGTAGATGCTAGGAGGAACCTCAATAGAAACTGTTCAAATCGCTGTAATCTCAGGAAAACAGGTCTAAAAATTGCATTTCTAAATCTTCCATACTCCAGCTTAAAAGCTATTTAAATACAGAACTTCAGTCTTGTCATGGTAAGGAACAGAAATTCATTCACAGTGAGTGACATTTGTTCTGTGACAATATATCCTAAATATATCCCCTTACTACTACTACTTTATTTTCTGTTCGGTAAGGTTGGTCATTTGTATTACAGGTATTTATGGGAAAAGCATACACTAAATTCTGGAAATGATCTTTCCCAAGACCATCTACAGTACAGCTACTGATCTGCAGAACTAGTTAAAATCCAAACAATACCTGGACAACTAGAGGCCTTCTAGGCTAATTCGAGCCTAGAAGACACCAGTATAAATGTTCATTTTTTTTTTCCTGCTTATGTAGTATCATGTTGAATGTATACTAAAATCAAGTAAATAATTCTTCTTATCTAGAAAATGAGTGATCTTTTTATGTGATCACATAATACATCTTCACTAGATACATATTGATTTTTTTCCCCATTTTTTCCTCCAATCTCTTGTGTAAGGTGTGGTGATTGTTTGACTGCAAGCTAATGCCACCTGGTACTTTTCTAACACTTTCAAGCTTTTTCCTGTTTGGAAGTTCATACACAAAACTTCCCAGAATCGCTTTTTTAACATATTTAAAATGTAATAAGTCTCCTCTCTGTTGCTGCTGGTACCTCTTAATTGTGTTTGCTTCTCATTTCAGGAGTATGAGAGAGCTGTTCTCTGAAAAGCTTATGGAGAAGTGTTTACTTAGTGTAACATTAGTGTATATAATTGTACTGAGGAAAAGCTGAGAAGTTCTTAAACGTGGAACTGGTTTCAGAGCCATCAAGTGTGGTCTAGATTACTGAAGAAACAATATAAAGATATATACATATGCATTGATTTGTGCAGTTGTTGACTGTGGGAATTAGAGCTCTCTGGTGTTACTGTAGCAGAGATGAAGTACCGAAGGATCTTTGCAGGCTGTTATCAGAACCAGTAGAGAGAGCCGTGAGTCCACTGGAAGGAGCAAAGGACATAAATCTTTTTATTTTGCCTCCTGTGAAGTACAGAGAGGAGGTTTTCTTACAGCATTTACAAGCACAAATACCAGGTGAAACAAAATAACACAGTACGTTTCACTCAATCTTGCAAGTTAAGTTCAGTTTGAAAAAAACAGAATTAGAGATGAAAAATCAACTCTAGGTGCAAACTGACATAGGATGTTTAACCAAATGATGCCACACATATATCTGAACTGGGTAGGGTGAAGGTATGCTTAAATAAAACGAAGGATGAGGACTGCCTGAGCTTTCAGGGCTAATGCAAGCACTCTTCAAAGGGCTTGGTGGTTTTGTGCAGTCTATTTGAGAACAGGACAACCTACAGGATTCTTGAACTAAGAAAAAAATTAGTAGTATCATCTAGTATTGTTTTGAAAACACACACACGTACAGAAACCACAAAAAATTGTAAGCCTCTTGATAATATAGGAAAGAAGACCTTTATTGAGGTTGCAGTCAGAATGTGTATCTCAGTGAATAGGAATTGAATTTCAAGTTACTAATGAAATCTAAAATTTCACACAGCTTCTGAAATTACTGCAGCCCATGAATTGTGATTGTGTTCCTTGAGACTGTTCTAATTTTTACACCTTCTTGGATTTGATGAATTGTACTCTGGAAAATGGTTCCAAAATGCTTTCACATCATATGACAGATGCAAGTAACTGTGCCTCAGACAGGATAAGACAAGATTTATTGTGGCTTCTAAGAGATTAGCTTAACTTTTTTAGCTTATATATTACCTTTTGGCTGTGTTTATGCTACGATGAGATGCACGTATTCTAACTAGGAGTGGCATAGTTGAATGCAACAAATCTTCCAAATCTCCTTTGGCCCCTCAGTGGCTATGTTTCAGTGCTTTGTTCCAGAATTATGTATGCAAATGCATTTCTGCTAGGTAATGGAGCTGCCATCCACATTAATTCTGTTTATATTTAATCTAAATATCAACAGCTGTGAAATACTGAGATGATGCCATGGTACTAATATACCGGATTTCTTTTTTTTGCTCCCCCATAAGTTAGCCCTTCAGTTTCTGTAAAGTTGGAGCCTTAAACCTTTTTCCATGAGCAGCTACTGCTGTATCTTCTTTTTGGAAGTTTGAAACAGGACTTCCTCCTTACTTCCAATTGTTTGATTGAAGTACATCTGGTTCATTCTTTGTCCTGCCTCTGAATCATCGTCAGCAGTTAGCTTTATAATAATTTTATACCATAAATTTTTGTGTGACTTTCTTGCTGTCATTGAAGCAACTTAACACTTTGTTTGGTGCCAGAGATAATATACAAAACCAGTAACATAGTGAATAAAACAGACCCCACTTTAGTAACATCAAGAAAATAACACACCAGAACCATGTCTCTCTGTATTTCTGTTGTTGTTTTTCACCCCTCCTATCCCAGTCTTTTTGCAGAGAAGATCAACCTGTCATCCTTACTTTCAGCTTTTGCTTTTTAATACTGCTCATAAGAGTGAAGCATTCATATTCGTATACTCCTGCCACTAACTTTATTTTACCTCAAAATAGTCCTTTGAGACACATAACTCCCTTTGACTGTTTTATGGCATTTGTCATTTATATTAAAGCTTTTGGCAAAAGTGTTTTCTCAATTTCTGTAAAAGCACAAGAGTATTTGGTATATGACAAAAATGCACAAGACTATTTGGTATATGAGAAAAAGTAAGTGTAGGAACTTACACATAAGAAGAAAATGTTTTTCTTCTGATATAACAGAAGGCATATGTTTCTGTTAATGGAGTAAGTTAATGGCACAGTAAGTGCTACCAGCTTTGGAGTGCCTCAATTTGTTATGTTTTAAATGTTTGCAAACTGGGTGATACAGATGTTTTTAGAACACATGTCCTTTTGAATCAGGCTAGAGTGGGTTTTTAGGGTATCTGAAATGGCAGAATTTCACAACACTATGCATTTGGAGATATTTTGATATTTATAATATTAGGCATTTGCATGGTGCTGCAGATGTCTGGCTCAGAAATTCATGTGTTATTGGTGTGATTTAAGAAGATTTCCCACTGTTGGTGATACAGATTTTGTAATTGTGTGTTTCTTGGACATAGAAATGTATTTCTTTGTGACTTACACAGCCCTGTGAACATGATTCTAGTTTGATAATTATTTGTAGTAATATGGAAACTTCAAACCAGGTCATTGCCAGAAGAATATGAAAGCATATGGAAGATTGGCTTGCTGGCTTTCTGCTCGCTTTTGAACTGTCAGGAACTTGATGATTCCAGCACTTGGCAAAACCACTGAAGAAAAGGGTTACATACCTCTCTGTCACAATAAAAAGAAATTAAAAAATCTGTAAATGGAGCAGGACTCAGGAATTTTTAGGTTAACACAGTGTAGGTCAGTTCTGGCTAGATATCTTGGTGAATTTGGTAGGACCTATGGAAAGTGCATAGATTCAATAGATACAGAATGGGCATCACTGGCAGGTGCATAGCTACCATACATCTTCTGAACCTTGCTACATTAAGTGTGGAAATTACTTAGTTTTTCTGTTTCCTAGAATATTGACCAGACATAAAGCCTTCCTCTGGTCCAAATGGAATTACCAAACTTCAGACTTGGTGTTCTGCTTGTTTCATTGTGTGAAACCTGGCTAACTAAGGGAAAAGCTGGGATTTGTGTCAGACTGGAAATGTTGCCATGCTGCATTGGGGTAAGGCAAAGAGAAAACCCCCGTATTTCTGCCTTCTGGCTGCCATCCATGCAAGACTAGGCAGATTGCTTTTCCCATCCTCCAGTTCAGCATGGTCATCCTGTTAGTAAGCTTATAGTACTGTAACTGCTTCTGTATTAGTGGAACCACTTCTGATTTACTTCGGTGTAAATGTCAGGGTTACCAGTTTCTGATTAGTCTGTTTAATGTTCCAGTTCACTGAGCTCCTTCAGCATATGCCTTGCCAGCGCCTATGTCCAATAAACACGAGTAGATCCATTTAATTTTAAGTAAAGAAGTAACTGAGTCTTTGTGAAATGCTCAATATTTTTAGTTCCTGTTATCCAAAATATTAAAGGTATAGAAATAGGTAGCTACAAGCAAACATTGAATTCCGCCTTTAGACATACCCACACTTGAAGAGATACTTGAAAGTCCCTTGTATTTCCAAGAGCTTTGCATCACAATTGTATTAAATGTGCACTGTTGAACAAAATCTGAACAATGAGTCCTATTATATCAGCACATCACATCGTCACTCAATATAATGAGAAACAGTGTCACTTAACATTGCTAAGCCAGTTTATTTTTCTGTATTAGTAGAATTTGGCTTTAAACTATGATGAAAACTGAAAAGTGATAAAAGTTAATTTTCTTTTTTCTTTTCATGATTTCAGTGGTGAAAAAATGTGTAAAAAAATGAGATTAGTTATTTTTTCAAGAATGCTCCATAACTTTCTTAAATAATTTATAAATTAGCAATATTTTCTCTTATTTCTTTAATTGATTGTTCCATATATATCTGTGCAGATTTCTGTAGAAAGCTTTGTTCTTGAGTTTTTTGTTCTTCCTTACTTTATGAGGCTGATTCACATCTTTTGCAGCTTGGTAGATTTCTTACTGGTGGAACATTACTCCTAATCTGTATCTTCAGTTTAGTATACAGTCTTTCCTTTGTACACGTAAGAGAAGTAAAATCAATAATTATAAAAACATTCTTTTTAATGAAAAAGTAATCAAACAATTTTTTTGCCAGTATACATTTTTTTCTATATGTAACAAATTTCTAGGGAAGAGATCTGAAGTCTCCTGAGACCTGAAATTTTGTAGTCATCCTTGAATTCAGAGATGTAGGCTTCAGGCACTGGGTAGAAAGGATCATATATCAGTAGGTAGTTCATGTGCTGTGAAATGTTAATGTTGGATACTGCACTAATTTTTCAGTTTACTGGTGTAGAAAAGACAGTATTATTTGACATCAAGCATTTACCTTTTATATTATTAAGGCACTGGCAGAGCAATACTGTTAAACTAGGCAAAATTAAATTGCATCTCTTTGCAAGTATTCAGTTTAATCTATTCAGCCATCAAGACAAGAAATAGTAAAACAGTAGTTAAAATTGAAATGTTCTGACTTTAAGGATGGGAAAAAAACAGTTGGTTTAAAGTCCTTAGTAATAAAACTACTTTTGTACGTACTTTGAAAACTCATTGCTGGTTTAAGGAGTTGCTTGAATTCTTATGAGCATTACTAAATTAAGACTCTCTTTTTATTTCTTTACCTTGAAGTAACATTCTACATGTACTGTAAAAATCCAATGTAGGTCTTGCTGACTAATCATTGTATGAATTCTACAATCACTTAAATTCTAGAATATGATCTTCTAGAATTCTGTTCTGTTAAATATGTATAAATATTCCTGTTTATTTGACCAAGTGAAGTGTATGTATACCTGCTGTGAAAATAAAAGAACTGAAAGTGTGTTATTTGATTTTAATATTGCTGTCCCTTGAGAAAAATTAATGTACAAATTTAAATGTTTTTACTGTTGTCAAGAAAGCAGAATTTCTTAATTAGCATTGGGAAAATTATACTCAATATCAATTTTGTTTTCTTCTTGTATTTGTTGTAAATTACTGTAAATTGCTTTTTTTTTCTAGGAATTTGTCAGGGAATATTTTTTCAAGTCTCATGAATGGACTTTTTTCTGAGCTGCTAGCTCTGAAAGCACTGTAAGTATAATTTCTTATGTTTAGAAATCTGAAATATTCAAGAAAGACATTAGAATAAACATAGCAGAGTTGAATATGAATTCAAACAAGATTCCTTCTAGCAATGCATTCCAAATGTAAAATATGCAGTATTTGGTTACCAATGTCTGTCTCACTATTGGTGAGCTGCCATCTTCTACCTGTCCCAGTGAGATGGGTAGCACTGACAACTTGACCCCGTTCCTGGCTAGCCCAGTCTAGCCATCCTGACGGGCATCTCTGTGGTTTTTTTTTTCCGTTTTGATCTTATACCTTTCGATGTTTTCATGCATTACAATATATAATAACTCTAAATACACAGAAGCACTCGTATTAAATATTTTTCCTGCAATTATAATAACAATTCCCAGTTATTTGTATTAACTGTACCTCTCTGAGATTTAAAAGTGTATAGTGGATGCTTCCATGGTCAAGTTTCTACTTAAAAGAGGTTTTAGTAAGTGGAAGTACGCTGTAGCATGACTCTCTACAGTAGCACATACTCAAATTTAATTCAGTAGTCAGTGATACTGTTCTGTAACCAAAACCAGAATTTTGGAATAATGTCTTGGAAGTCATTAACAGTGGGACAGTGTATTGGTTGTCTCAGGGTGTCGTAATAATTATACATCCATAGTTACACGTCTATCTAGAATTAGTTCTCTTTGGAATGAGATAATTTTAATCTAACAGAAGAAAGTATGTTTATGAATGTGTACCAGTTGTGATCTTTCTTTGCCTTTCCAGACATTTCAACACTGATTCACTCATTTGTGACTGTAATCTAAAATGGGTCTTGCAATGGGCCAGAAATGCTTCGGTTCGAATAGCAGAGGAAACGGTTTGTGCTTACCCCAGTGCTTTACAGGGACTGTCATTTCGTAACCTGAAGGAAAACCAGCTGCTATGTGGTGAGCTGTACTCTCATTTAACCTTACAAATTGAAGTTGAATCCAGAGAAAATACTGAAAACCAGAAATCATGCCAAAAAAAAAGAAGAGTAATAAAACTGACTTGTTTATAGGCACAAGAAATTCAGGTATATGGCACAAAAACTGCAACTAAGATTGAAAGAGAATGGAAAAAAATACAACTTTATTATTTTCATACAAAATAATATACATATGTATGTGTACATATTGCAAGAACAGCACTGTCCTGTTTATATATTAGATAACAGGTAATTATGATTTATAAACATTAACCCATGATGGTATCTCTACACTGCATGAAGCTGAGGATACCTACAGGGATCTATAGAATGTTTCTTTCAAGTTATATCTCTAACAGTGAGATGTATTAACAGGCATAAATGTCAGGCTGCATTCCTGTATTTTTTATTTTTATAAACCTGTAACTATACATTTTAGCACTACATCTGGGGGATAAATAGAATTTTTACATTGCGCTTCAGTTACGTGAATTCTGTATTTGAAGATCTATAATTATGTGAATTGCTTTTTGGAAAAGATTTTCCACCATAGCAAACATGAAGGATATGGTGTGAGGAAGAAAACAAAAAAATATGAATGAGTAAAGAAAATCCATCTCACACTGAACACTGTCTAGACAAACCCAGAGATTTTTAAAGTATTATGTGCTGCAGAGAAAAAAATTATTGCCTAAGGTTATGCTGGTGGGTTCCATAACCAGAAGAATAGTTTCACACATGCTTCATTAATCACAGAGTCTTTGAATCTTTAACTTTCTTGAATGACAGAAAATTGCTGGGATGGTGACTTTGCTAATGTCTCATGGAAAGAAAAGGAAAGTCACACTTTTATGCTAACAACCACAGGAGGAGTGATGTGTGTTGCTAACACATTTACAGCAGAAGGGGAATCAGGGTTGACTAGAGTAATAACAAAAAAAATTGTTTTAACAACAACAGAAAATACAGATGTTTACAAGATGGGACAGATGTGAAAGTATGTGAATACCACATCCAGTACAACATCCACAGATGTTCCATTGGCTGAGTTGTTAAGGAAACACAAATACCTGACTGGAGGCAAATGGGGAGTGAGCTCTTGTGAGTGAAAGGCCAAGAAGTTTCCAGTAACCTGTACTGATGAACATTTGAAAATCTGCAGTACCTCTCGAATATCAAGCTGCCATTTTATAGAGACCCAGCACAGGCATCCTTTATAGAGAACCATTTCCCAGCAGGAAATTCCTCTTTCTGAAAATGCTGGAGTGATCAGAAGAATTGATTCTTCTCATTCATTGATATTTCTAGGTTGCCAGTGAATATGAGCCTGTGAATTTTAGACAGGAAATGAAAGCAATTTCTCAGAATTTTGTACTTTATTTCCTTATAGGACTTCTCACCACACCTCTGATACACAATTTATAAGGCCCATCTAGTTCTCACTGCTATTTATAATGTCCACAGAACACTTGACGAGGTTTGTAATGACTGCCAATAGCTTGACACCACTTTTAATATCTGCAGAGAGCTTCACAGTGATTCTATTTGCTGAGCATTCCACCAGCTCTGTAATGTCTGCCAGGTACTTCACCGTGCTCATAATATCTGTTGGGCAGCTCACAGTGCCCGCAACATTTAGCAATTGCATTTTCAGTAACTTACTTTGAATTTAGGCATAATAGAAGGCTGTTTGGCACCAAAATAATAACAACCGTTGAAAATGTTTTAATAATAATGTGTTGAAATATGCATAGAGCTAATCAAATTAAACATGTCTTAAAGAAAATATTAAGTGGTTTAAACATTAAAAACTCCTGTATGTGAACATCTTCCATACCATCAGACATTTACATTTATAGTTACCGATCCTCCTTTTAAATGTTAGGCCATGAGGTATCACAGTCACAAGATGAGCAAAGAAGAATGGAAGGGAAAGAATAAAAATAGAAGGGCGATGGCAGAGATCTTGGTAGGCAAGTTGGGGAATGAACTAAAAAGTTGAAGTATGTGAAGAGAAAATGAGACAGTAGAAGAATTTCTGAATAGCTTCAGGGAGCAGTTTGCCATGAGTTTTTTAGATTTATGTTATGATTTGATGGGAGAAGAAATAATCTTTCAAGTTTCTTTCTGGCAAATCTTTCTCACGCATCTGATAACTCAAGAGAGCCAAAGAAGTCACCTATTTAAAATGGTTAAAAACCTGCTTTGAGAATTTTTATAAGAGTTAATTTAAGTAACTGCGCAGTTTTAGAATTCACAGGGTTCTGCTTGCATATTTCATTAACAGCTTATAAGAGCTACTTAAATCATCTTTAAAAAAAACCACCAACTCTCAGAAACATTCAGCTAGAAATAAATTTTTGACAGTGTTGGAAGTAAGGCTGAAAAATAGTTTGACGATAAAAGATAGTTTTGCCTTTGTCTTCTGCCCTAATTATGAGGGACTGCAATTCATAACAGTGTGAACAGAGTATCTTTTTTGAAAAATGATTGTGAAATTGGCTTCATGCAGTGCCTTGTTACTGTTTCTCCATGACTCCAAATGAAACTTACTCAATTTACAGGAGGAAAATTACATTTTCCTGAATAGCAGTGCTATAAATTTCACCTGAGGTCTGAGAGCAGTCTGTGATTTTCCCTTGCACACATCATCAACAGAAATGGTTTCTGTAGGCCAAATTCTTCACTCAGTGAAGACCTGTATGAAGTTTTGTCTTAAGGGGATTACAAAAGATAGCTCTTAAAGCTGGGTTTTGATTATTTACACTGATTAATGAGATATTGGAATTTAGATTCTCAGTCTCAATACTGTATTGATGCTATTGAAAAAAGCAGAAAGGAGAAAAAGTTAATTTGTTCTGCAAATTACAGTGGACATATAACTATGATGGAGCCTTTTTCTGCCTTGAAACTGTTGACTCATCAAAAGACATGTTTGGAAAAGTGCTGACTTTCTTGTCTCCCCCAGTTAGGTTTTACTTAAAGTTTAGGAAGTAGTTTACATAATATCAATAATCCTTAGAGTAATGATTTGGCTGAAAATGGTGTAAACGTTTACTAAATTATACAAAAACTATTGGAAAGGTCAAAGTATAAAAATAATTTCATAGTGCTTTGAGACATTATTATTTATTTATTCCCACCACAAAGAAAATTATCTAATTCTTCTGGGAGAGAATACTGTTTCTCATGCAGGTCTCCTACAAATTGAAGTATCACTTTTCACAGATATATTTGCTCTACAGATGTTTATAAACAGAGAATTGGGACTGTGCTATCATCTCTTTTAAATTAAAAAAAAAGCTTCAAAAGTAAGAAAATATAAAAAGATACTGAGATATATTTTTTTTGCTTAGAATTTAATGAATTTTTGCATAATAAATTACATTTTTATTCCTTATCATTATGCATTTTTCTGTGCAGAGAGAGGATAGGTTTAGTTCTTTTCTTGGTGTCAGTAGCTTTTCAGGTTTATGTAGCCTACTGACCTAATCTTGGTCATCATATTGTGTGGACCTATAAAGCAGACAGGTTAAAAGAACTAGACGTAGTATCTTGTCAGCTCTAAGGAAGTCTAAGTGTAGAGAAGCCTAGATTCTTTTTTCAAAAGCTAGTTTGCTCTAGTCGACCAGATGGTTTGATACGTATACATCCTCACCATCTCATCACAGCACTTTTAGGGAAGCTGCTTTTGTCACATGTCACCCTTTCTATTCCTGTTCTTATCTTTCCTAGCAGCCTGCTCTAAGGCAGTCTGGCAGTAAGGCTGAAAAAGCAATCCTTAGTGGTCTTGGATGGCTCTCAGGCCATGTTAGCAGAGCTGATTCTAGACCTTTGTGTCTGACCCTTTCATGAGGAATATGCTACATGTAGTCCCCCCAAACTATGTTTACCCTCGTTCTATGTTAATGGAAAGCTGTTCACAAGTCTTTTTCTTGGAAGAAAGAATTCGGTTGCTTGTATCTTTATTATGCTTCTGCACCAAGTCTTTTTGTTTCCCACTTCCTTATTTGCTGTGTTGCACTGAATGTGAGAAAATCTCCTTTCATGTTGAACTGCTTCAACACAGGATTGTAGGGCAAGAGCAAAAAGTTCTAAGACACGGCATTATTTGTACAGCTTTATTGTGCACATCTCTGAAAAACCCATGTCATTTCAATAATTACAACCAACAAGGACAGAGACACAATTAGCAAAGCTCCTATTAATGCATGTTCTTTGTATACCATCCTCAGTCAAGAAACTTCCAGAGTAAGGAAACAGATATAAACTCAATTGTGAGATACATTCATTTTAAGATGTAGTCTCAGGGGAAAATATGGTGGAAATGGAACTTGCAAAACAGAAAGTAATGGCAAACAAAATATCTCAGCTGAGTAATTTTTCATTCTTTTTTTTACATGGCTGAGATAGCATTTGTTTTTATGTAGTGTCTGAGCTACGTAATCTACCCCCTGCCTCGCAGGGCATTGGGTGGCATCCCTAGGCTCAGAAGCCCATTTTTCAGAGGCTTTTAGTATACAGAAGTTGGTTTTGAATTCTGTTGTTGCTTTGGGTGTTTCACGTTCACGAGAATCAACAGTGATGTGTTTTACCTGGCTTAGAGGAGTTGTAACAGTATGTTATTTTGAAAATACTATAGATGCGTAGTGTGCCCACTGGTTGTGGTGAATAGAATTCTGTTTACATCAAACTTGTAGTGAGCAGTTGTTTGGGTTGGTTCATAATTTACTCGTAGCTTTAAGAGTCAGTTAGGACTTTCACTATGGATGACAGGAAAGCAGTACTCAAAATACATTGCTGGAGTTTTAGCTGTATAAGATCTGTATGAGTAGGTTTCTAGCATGCCTGAGGGGGCTGTCTACTGAGGAAAGTTTTAACACTAGAGAACAAAAATGTAGCCTACTGAAAATGGAGGTGAGAAAGCATGGAAGATAACAGCTACACGTTGTGAGTGCCCAACAGTGTTCGGATTATTACTCACTCTCTGAATTCTGTAAACTACCTTAGTTTAAAGTGCTAGCTCATAAGTGAAATTAGCAACTTGTGACTCATAAAATATTATTGAAATGTACTTTTTTTGATATAATAGACTCCCTCCTTTACTTCAAAGGGAAAGCTACAACTCAAAGGGATAGATCTTTTTCTTGCTTCTGTATTCAGCAATACAATTCATTAAATGTTTAATAGAATAATTAAATAGTGTATTGGGTGGGAGGGAATATAGGTGTAAGGGAATTGTTTGTACTTAACCAGCACCTTGTCTTTTGTAGTTTGCCTCACTTCACTGAGAATCAGAGTACTCATCCTCTAAAGGAGTCAGGTTAAAATGTAAGCACTTTCTGCTCTGGTGCTCTGTACCTGTTCCTATTGAAACCGGTGCAAAGCAAAAAAATGAAGAGAGCACATTTATATAATTTATGCACTCTTTCTACTTGTGTTCTTAGAGATTTCTTGACTATTTTAAGATAATTTCTTACACAGAAAGGTATGAAGGTTTTTCATCCTTACCTACTCTCACATTTTCTAATCTGCAATTCTCATACTTAAATATGAACAGAACATGAAGGCATATTTCTCTTGGGCCACATGCAGCTCCTTAGTCTATTTTCATAAATTTTTTTTGCAATCTTGCCTAGAATACCACAAAAATTCAGAACATTTAAGATATTTTATATCAATTACAGTAATACCATTGGGGAAAAAAGAGAACATTTTCTTTTCTCTACTTCCTGTATAAAGTACTTTCATTTTCTGAAGCAGCCTTTTTTTTCCTTGACATATATTCTTAAAATACAGTACAGCTTTTTCAGCAATGGTGGAATAGTGATGTTTTAGATGCTAGATATATTGAAATGTCCTTATAATTTTACCTGATGTGCTTGCACATCATTTTCCCTTCATCCGTAGCAGAGTAAGTCTGTTTCCACTGTGCAATAGCAAGATCTTTGCAAGAAATATGTACTTTTAAAATGACATATATATATATATTAAAAAAAATAGATCAGTATTGGGAAAGTCTATCTTTGAAAAGAGATGATTCAACAATTAAATTTAAGCCTGAAATCAGCTGAATCCATTCAGCTTCATTCTGCATCAGCTTTTAAGAATACTGTCAATTATTTTGTGCTAGGAATATTGGGTGATAAATGAGATCTGAAGTTTCTTTTCTCATATGGTGACAAGAATTAATTATCTACATTGCCTTTCAAGTCTTAAAATTATAATTTTCTACATCTGCACATATGTTATTCTAAAAAGTTTTCTTTCCTACTTGAAGTATATTGCAATAACAAATACTGGATCAAAGTTAATAAGGAACATTTTTTATTCATTTATTTCTCTCATAGTACAAACAACATTTTTTTGGTCTCATTTGTTATTTACTTAAATTTAGGAATGGGTTTGAGATTATTGTTTCAACCATTTCTTTCTTCATTTACAAGTCATTCTTACTACATTAACACAATGTAAATATTGAACTGTGGGGGTTTTTTCAATATGTAGTAACTGACTAAGCTCAGAATCTCAAGTGCAAAGAATGATGGATTAATTATCCAGATTTAGATTCCAGTCCTGCAGTTTCTTGGCAGCCTACAGCTAGCCTGCTGCATTCATGCAGAGCATTGTCTTCACGAATATGTGGGATCAAGACTTCAGCTCCAATTCTGCAGGGAGTACCTAATCATATGAATAGGTCTAATTATATTGAAATAGGAATATTCCCATTAATAGCCTTTCACAGGATTAGGTTTTGCAAGATATGGGTAGTGATACAACCATCTGTAGTTAAATCCCCTTGCAATTGTTTCGATTTTACAATATTAGCAATTCAGGATTTT
The DNA here is from genome assembly GCF_000699245.1 of Pterocles gutturalis. Taxonomy (NCBI): domain Eukaryota; kingdom Metazoa; phylum Chordata; class Aves; order Pterocliformes; family Pteroclidae; genus Pterocles; species Pterocles gutturalis. The sequence continues at coordinate 2,339 of NW_010100553.1, read as the reverse complement.
GTTTAATAACAAAATATGGATAATAACAGAATGTCTATAAATCAAATAATGTAGCTATACATTTTGGATTTTTCACAGATGGGTGTGGTAGGTTAATTTTGTGTCAGAGCTCAGTGGCGCATTTGAAATATCAAAGTTTTCAATAGATAACCATTCGGTAGTATGAAAACAAAAATGCTCGAACTTTTTGGTTCCAAATTCTATATTTCTCATCCTAATATGATCAATATCAAACTGGATAAAAAAGGAATATGGTGATCTACATTAATATTAAAACATTAATATCTAATTTCTTTAGTTGTAATTTAGAACACTGCTGCAAGGTTGGGGGCACAAAATTAATAACATTTAAAACTTATAAACATTAAATAATGGAGGTATTAAAATGGTCACTTGAGAAACTTAAAGGATGAAGCTTTACTACCACGTATTTTCTTGCATCTGTACTCACACGTGAAAATATAGTTCAACAGAACTTTTCACACCTGAAATCTCACTGATTTATATTCTGGAAATGTACCCAATTTGTTTCTATTCCCATAACTTACTCTTAAACTACATGAGCAGTTTTTAATATACAGTTTTGTCTGATTTTCTACGTTGTCTTTGCCTGCTTGTTCCAAAAAAACATGTAAAATAACTGAAGGATAACATAGTAGTGGTAAGGAGGATATCAGTGAAATGAAGCTTCTTTAATCTTCAGAACTTCTGCCCTTGGAGACTTGACTGTCCATCTCTAAAAGCTGGTTACTCGTGAGCAAAGCAATGGTAAAACAGCCTGCCTTGACTAAGGCCCATGGAATATCCCAGAAGATATATTCTTTATTCTTAACGTGGTAATTTGTACATTAAATGACTAGGGTTAATTTTTAAACTGTTAATTCCTCGATAAAATTATATAAGCTTCTTTTCCAAACCTATGTTAATATTGTCCAGTAGGGAGCACTGATTACAGTTTGTTGCAATTAATCTTAATTGTTCTCATGGGAAAGTTCCTTATAAAGCCTCCATCCTAACATCCTCTTCTCTAATTAAGTGGAGTGTACCACAGTTATATTTTACATTTTTACAGCACATTTAATCATACATCACTTTCTTTAATATATGTATAAAAATGACTGTAGAGAACTGTGGTTTCTGACACTGTCAGCTGGGCTGAGAGGAGTTTGGAATGGAAAAAATTCATATAATCATAGAATCATAGAATCGCTAAGGTTGGAAAAGACCTCAAGGATCATCAAGTCCAACCATCAACCCACACCACCTAACTCACTAAACCATGTCCCTGAGCACCACATCTACACATTTCTTGAACACTTCCAGGGATGGTGACTCCACCACTTCCCTGGGCAGCCTGTTCCAATGCCTGATCACTCTTTCAGTGAAGAAGTTTTTTCTAATATGCAGCCTAAACCTCCCCTGGTGCAACTTGAGGCCATTTACTCTTGTCCTATCACTAATGACTGGGATGGGTTCTTACTTCAACAGAACTGTCACTTGTTCAGTGTCTTTTATGACTTTTACATTTCCTTTTTGTTTGGCATTCTTGCAAATGCGTACTCATACAGCCTGCTGCACTCTGGGTAATTAGGGGCAATCATTGCCACTCTTGAGACCCTCCTGCTGCCACGCTTCCTTGGTCTAAGTGCATAGTAATTATATGAAAATAGAAAGAAGGTGGCTAGCGATGCTTAAGGTTTGGAAAGATGAGTACTACCACTGCATTTCCCAGATAGATAAACCTTCAACACCCTTTTGAGAGTGCAAGAGCTCTCCATCCCCCAGCAGAAGAAATCAAGCAAAGGAGGTGGACGACCAGCATGGCTGAGCAAGGAGCTACAGCTCAAACTGAAGGAAAAGAGCGAAATGTACAGGAAGTGGAAGCAGGGTTGTGTAGCCTGGGAAGAATATAGGGGTGTTGTCCAGATGTGTAGAGATAGGATCAGGAAAGACAAAGCACAGATGGAGTTGAACTTGGTGAGGGATGTGAAAAATATCAAGAAGGGGTTCTACAGGTACATAGGCAGGAGGAGACAGGCCAAGGAGAATGTTCCCCCTCTGGTAAATGAGAAAGGAGAACTGGCTTCCTCAGACATGGAAAAAGTTGAGATACTCAGTAAGTACTTTGCCTCAGTCTTCACTGGTGGTCAGGCTTCCCGTGTCTGTCAGGACCCTGAACCTCTAGGTGAGGGTGAGAGAAGCAGAATCCCATCCACTGTAACAGCAGAACAAGTCCGAGACTGCCTAGTGTTACTGAATGTATATAAGTCTTTGGGGCCAGATGGTGTGCATCCCAGGGTTCTGAAAGACCTGGCTGATGTGGTTGCTGAGCCACTCTC
>NW_010100552.1:9897-10325 GCF_000699245.1 Pterocles gutturalis | reverse complement strand
GTCAGTATTGGGGTGTTTTGGGGTCCCTTACCAGAGGGGACAGCACTCCTGTACCTGCTCCAACCCCCTGCCCAGGCGGCCTGTCCTCGCTTTGTGAAACTCAGGCTTCCTCTGCAAGGACACCCCATGAGGAGTCCTTGGTCCCCAGCGCTGCCCAGGGTGGGGAACTGGGGTGCTGGGACCGTCCCAGTGCCCCCCAGCTGGATCACGCTCCCTGCTGCCATCCCACCTCGCATCCCACCTCCAAACCCATCACATCCTGGCAGCATCGTGTGTGTGCCGGGGATGTTCCGGGACCAGCTGGTGTGAAATCCCGCAGGGATGGACCCTGGCTGGTGGGAATGGGGAGAGGTGCTCCGGGTGGGAAGAGGGGACGGAGGACACGGCTGGGGCAGCATCACATCCCATGGGAGCGGGCCCGGCCCGGC
>NW_010100552.1:8990-9866 GCF_000699245.1 Pterocles gutturalis | reverse complement strand
CTCCCACCCATTGTGGAGGTCCCTGAGGGATGTTTTGTGTTGCCAGCCCTCCAGATCTATCAGGCTTATGGTGGGGAGGCAAAAACCTGCTCCCCGCTCCCGCTGGGGATGGATGGGAGCTGGGCAAGGCAGTTTGGGGTTGGATATGGGGATGGGATGATCAGAGATAAGGCTGGGAGCACAGCGGGGGGGTCAAATGGCTGTGGGTGATGGCTTGGGGAGCCCCCATCCCCACTCCCAGTCCTAGAGTGGAAACTCACTGGTTTGGGTGGTGGAGCAGGATGCTGGAGGTGCCAAGCTGGGTGAGAGCCTGGTTCCCCTGGGAACCAGAGCAATAAATCATGAGTCACGGAAATACCTGCATAGATAGGGGAAGCCCTGGGGCAGGCAGCAGCCCTCCTGCTGGGGCCCTGCCTGCACCGTCCCGGTGATGCTGCTCCCGGGGTGACACAAGTTGGGGTCTCCCAGTTGCCCCCAGGGTGCTGTTTTCCTGGGATGGAGCCAGAAACTGGGGCAGGATGGTTCGGGGAGGGATGCGCCAGGTCCCAGGCTGCTCTGGCAGCTTGAGACCGTCCCTCCGGGTTGGCCGGGGTAAGTCGTGGGTCCCCGTTGTCCCCATCCCCTGCTTCCCCCAGGATCCTGGGGTGGGATTCCCCCCCGGCACAGATGTTTTGGGGTTCAGGCATCGCTCAGCAGGACCTGGGCTTTGGGGTTTGCAGAGGAGGGGGACACGAGCTGCCTGTTGCGTGCATCCTCCACCCCATGCCGGGACCACCCAGCGGGGCTGGGGGTGGCCGGCTGAGCGGTGCCTCAGTTTCCCCATCCGTGTGACGGGCTGGAGCGAGCGGCACGTGCGTGAGCGGGTCTGCGCGGGGG
>NW_010100552.1:7067-8763 GCF_000699245.1 Pterocles gutturalis | reverse complement strand
GCACGTGCAAACTCATCACACGGCGCTGGGGAAGGGGCCAGGGGGGGTTTCAGTGTGTCCCTGAGGCAGGATGTGGCCCTGGTGTGTCTGGGGGGGTTGGGGTAGGGCCGGAGGAGGTGGCACCGGCGGCACCAAACTTTTCCGAGAGCGTGGGAGTGGCTGGAAAAACTTCCTGGTCCTGGGGCTGTGCTGGGGTGGGGGACGGGAGGTGGCTCTGGGCCACCACGGGGACCTGTTGGGGTGTCACCCCCAGGAGAAGGCACCGGGGGCTGCCAGGGAGGGGGGATGGTGGTGGCAGTGGCGCAAGCTCTCGGTTTCGTTTCGTGGGTTTCTCCATCCCCGCGTGCCTGCCTGGGGCTGCGTCATGCGGTGACACTGCTGTCCCCCCTGGGGCCAGAGCCAGCATCCCGTGGGACATGTCCCCACACCTCCAGGCAGGGGGCAGAGGTTTGGGGGGCTCGGGCTGTGGCCAGGACCCCTTCTCCAGCCCCAAAACCCAGCAGCAGAGTGTGGCCAGGTCTGCTGGGGGCACGTCCCCTCCAGCCAAATGACACCGGGGGACAGCTGGGATGTGCCCCCCTGGGTGCTACGCTTCCTGGCTTTATTTTAGTCGGGGGGTCTTCACCCAGGTGAGGGAGGGATGTGCAAGGGCAGAGTGGGAACCAGGGGTGCAAGAGTTTGGGGTGCTTGGCTGGAGGGGCTGGAGCCGTCCCTTGTGTCCACGCCAGGCTTGAGGGGACATCGAAATGCCGGATGTGACCTTGGTGGTGGTGTCTGTCTGTCTCCGGCTGTGATGGTCGGAGGTTCTGCTCAGGGGCAGCGGGATGCTCCGTGTGGGATGCTCTCTCTGTACAGGATGTTCCATGTGGGATGCTCCGTGCAGGATGCTCGCTCTCTGCCGGATGCTCCATGCAGGATGCTCTCTGCATCCCACACCCCAGCAGCATCACTTGTTGGGACAGGGACACAAAGGGGACATCCAGCCCCAATCCTGGCCCCATGGGACAAGCCGTGGGAATGGGGCTGGAGGAAGAAAGCAGAAAATGAAGACAAAGTGGGGAAAAAGAAAAACCAGAGCAAACCATTCCTGGCATGTGCCCTGAGAAATCCCAGGATGCTTCCGAAGTCACCAACTCAACCCAGGGCTGAGTCCCTGTCCCCAGGGGCTGGCTTGGGCCATCGTCCCCACTGCAACACCCCCCTGGGAAGGTCCCTCCAAAACCCAAAGGAAGCAGGGCTCTCTTTTTAGCTATTTAGCAGAGATCTTTTTTTTATATATATATTTCTGGGAGGAGAAGCCCTTTTGGGTCCCAGCCTCTTGTGTGGAGCAGCGAGAGCCGGAGCAGAGCCCGAAGTGGAGCTGGGCTGGGGGGTGCTGGTTTTGCTTGACCGTGTTGCTGGTTGAGCAGGAAACACGCGTCCAGCACAGCGTGGTGCTGGGGGGCCGCAGCATGGGTGCGGTCTGGTGTTGCTTGGGCATGGAGCATCCATGGTATCGCTTCCAGGGGTGGGCTTGGCTTCCCTGGTGTGGCCAGAGATGGGCAGGGGGTTGCTCTGGTTGTCTTTGCTTTGGCCAGCCCTTGTAGTCCATGTGAGAAGGGGACCTGGCTAAAGAAGTGCATCCCCAGCCGGTGAGGGGTTCTGCAAAGGATGTGGGTTGCTGCAAGGTCTGTGCAGCCAGAGACACCGCTGGGAA
>NW_010100552.1:6502-7036 GCF_000699245.1 Pterocles gutturalis | reverse complement strand
TCTGAGTTCATGTGTGCGTGGCTGGGATGCTGCTGGAGGTGATCATAGAATCGCAGAAGGGTTTGGGTGGAAGGGACCCTAAAGCCCACCCAGTGCCACCCCCTGCCATGGGCAGGGACACCTCCCACTAGCCCAGGTTGCCCAAAGCCTCATCCAGCCTGGCCTTGAACCCCTCCAGGGATGGGGCATCCACAGCTTCTCTGGGCACCCTGGGCCACTGCCTCACCCCCCGCACAGGGAAAAAATTCCTCCTTGTATCTCATTGAAACCTCCCCTGCTGATGCCCAGCTCAGGTCCCAGCTCAGCATCCCAACATCCCACGATGCTCCCGCTCATCCGCAGGGATTCAGAGCCTCTTTCTTTTTTGGAAAAACCTGGAAAACAAACTCTGGGGCATCCCCACATCGCCTGGCTGGAGCAAACCCCTTTCGCACGGACCCGCCAGGCGATGCTGGGTGTGTTTTTAGCCCTATGACTCAGGCGAGTGGCTTTATAAAAAGCCGAGGCTGGCGGGAGGTGGCACACAGCGTCCCG
>NW_010100552.1:5283-6463 GCF_000699245.1 Pterocles gutturalis | reverse complement strand
AAATGATACAAACCCCAGCAAGGAAGGAAAAATGGGGGAATGGGGAGAAAAAACCTCAGCAGCCAGGCTCGGGAAGGTTTCCTGCTGGCAGGTCCTTGCTATTTGGTTTTTCTCGCTGTCTTCCCCATTGGTGCTGGTTTTGCTTCCCCGGTGCAGACCTGCAAGAGCTGCAACGCTCTGGTTTGCAAACAGCTTCTCGGCTGTTTAATCAGTGACTCCAGCTTGGAAGCAGCCTTAATGGGTGAACTTCCACTTTTTTTTTTATGTTTTAACTTTTTTTCTTTTCTTTTCTTTTCTTTTCTTCTTCTTTTTTTTTTTTTTTTTTTTTTTTTAAATTTCAAGCTCCCCAAATAAATGCCGTTTGGAGCAGGGCTTTGCAAAGCTGAATTAGCCCCGTGCACGGGTGTTTTGCTCGCTGAGGAGCTGTGCAAAGCTCCTGGGAAGCTGGTGCTGGGCAGAGACAAACCCCTTTGCTCCTGGGGGGGTTCCATGAGCTGAGTTTTGCCCAGTCTCAGCCTGGGTGCATGTCAGGAGAGGTGCAGAAAGCAGCTCCAAGCAGACCCTCCTCTCCCAGCCCTGCTCAGTGTGCAACCCCAAAACCACCCGAGGAGGAAAAGTTCGGATCCATTGGGATAATCCAAGACCCATACACCCATTTGGACTCTTTTTTTCTTAGGAAAATAAACTTAAGCTGCTTCTCTGCTGTCTCAAATGACATTTTTCTGAGCTGACTTCTGGGTTTTCTCTCCTCTAAAAATAAAAGAGCGAATTGATAGAAAGCAGTCTCGCCCTTCAGGTGAGAAGGAGCCTGGTGTGGTCACCCCCTTTTGCTTTTTATGGGTTTTTTGCAAAGCCATCGGCTAAATTCAGCTCGGATGGGAAGGTCACGTTGGGAAACCGCAGCTGCAGGTCCCTGCACTGGGAGCCTGCAGCCCGGAGCTGTCACCCGGGTTTCATGGTGGGGACAAAATGGTGAGTGCTGGGGACACAGAGGTGTTGATCCGGAGGTGATGGGGACACAGAGGCATTGCTCTGGAGGTGACAAGGACACAAGGCTCTGCCCAGAGGTGTAGCCTCACCTGTCCTGGTGGCCGGGGGCCAGGCAGGCTGGGGACACCCCTTGTCCCACTCCCCCTTTCCCCTCTCCATCCACCCCCATCTCTCCATCCCTTCCCCACCC
>NW_010100552.1:2240-5142 GCF_000699245.1 Pterocles gutturalis | reverse complement strand
TCGCCCGCGGAGCAGCTCCTCCCGCAGCCTGGCCGGCACACTGGAGGCCACCATGGGGACGCTGGAGATGATGGACAAGGAGGAGATGCGCATCCTCAAGGTCTGCTTCTACAGCAACAGCTTCAACATGGGCAAGAACTTCAAGCTGGTGAAGTGTCCGGTGACGACGGAGATCCGGGTGCGTGGGCAGGGGGGTGGATGGGGTTGGGGACATGGTGTTGGTCTGACCACCCAACATCAGAGCTGGCTTCCTTTCAGACACCCTTTCCCATGGGATGGTGGCCATCTGAGCACTGTGGTTGAGAAGAACCACAACCTGGAGAGCAGGGAGGAAATTTGGCCATCGCTGGTGGCCCAGGGTGGGGGCTTAGAGGGAACAAGGAGTTGTTGGCCCCACCACCAGTTCCTCCAGCGAGGGTTGGACACAGAAAGTCCCTGCTGGTGTCCTTGGGCAGCAAAGAGGAGTTTCCAGGCCATGGTTTATCTCACCATGGAGAAGACATCCCTGGGCATCACCTGGGGAGGGTGTGGGGGTGCTGGGGACCTGCTGGGCAGCACTGGCCTTGGGTGCCACCGGGTTGGTGTCCTCCAGGAGAGATGGACATCCTGGGTATGGTGGGTGATGCTGTGCCTTCTCCTGGGGACAGCGCATCGCAAGGAACTCACGAGGAGGGGACCAAAGTCCAGTTGAGCTGGGGGTTGTTCCTCAGCTGGTGGGACATCTCCTCCCATCTGCAGGAGGTTTTGGAGGAGACATGGAGATGGTTGGGGCTGGTGGCTGTGCCCAGGGCTGTGTTTTCACTCCAGGGACATTTGTGTTGAGGTTGTGCTGGATTTCCTCCTGGTTTTCCCACTCTAAAGTTCATCTGGAGCCCGGCTGGGGCTGCTGGGGTCTCAGCCCTGCTCCTTCCCACCCCAGGAGGTGATCAGGTCCATCCTGGTGAGCGGCCGCATCGGGCCCGACATCAAACTGGCTGAATGCTACGGGCTGCGCCTGAAGCACGTGAAGTCAGATGAGATCCACTGGCTGCATCCGGACCTGACGGTGGGCGAGGTGCAGGAGAAGTACGAGTGCCTGCACCTGGAAGCCGAGTGGAGGTAGGACCCCACAGCAGTGATGTCCCTCTCCATGTCCCCAAACCCACCCAGGGCAGGGACATGAGGACCAGTGAGCCCTGTGGTCCTCATCGAGGGGCTCTCCCATGGCCAGGTATGATCTCCAGATCCGCTATCTGCCAGAGGATTTCATGGAACGCTTCAAAGAGGACAGGACCACCTTGCTCTACTTCTACCAGCAGGTCAGAGGTGGCCCCGGGGGTCCCCTCACCCCAGCCAACTGCTCTCCATCCACCCTGACCCTCCCACCCAGCTCCAGGAAGGTGTTTCTTCCTCCCCAGCCCAGAAAACATGATTCCCAAGAGCCCCAAGCCCCTGTAGCCCGTTTACCTTCACCCTGGGTAGCCCCCGTGGTCCCATCCCACTGTGGGATCTAAGCAGCACCCCCCGGGACAGCCGCTCCCAGCCCCTGCACCCTGCTCCTGTCCCTGCGGCACCCCAGTGTGGGATGCAGGAGGGCGAGGACTGTGTGAATCCCCTGCCTGCATCCCATACAAGCATCCCCTGCCTGCATCCCTTTCAAGTATCCCCTGCAAGCATCTTCTGCCTGTGTCCCATACGAGCATCCCATATGAACATCCCCTGCCTGCATCCTACGTGAGCATCCTCTGCAAGCATCCTCTTCATACATCCCTTGTATGAAGCATCCCATATGAGCATCCCCTGCCCACATCCCCTGCAAGCATCTTCTGCCTGCATCCCATACAAGCATCCCCTGCCTGCATCCCTTTCAAGTATCCCCTGCAAGCATCTTCTGCCTGTGTCCCATACGAGCATCCCATATGAACATCCCCTGCCTACATCCTACTTGAGCATCCTCTTCATACATCCCTTGTAGGAAGCATCCCATATGAGCATCCCCTGCCCACATCCCCTGCAAGCATCTTCTGCCTGCATCCCATACAAGCATCCCATGCGAACATCCGCTGCCTGCATCCTATATGAGCATCCCCTGCGAGTGTCCCATACGGGCATCTCCTGCCTGCATCCCCTGCCTGCATCCTACATGAGCATCCCCTGTGATCAAACCCACACAAGCATCCCCTGCCTGCATCCCTTGAGAACATCCCCTGCCTGCATCCCACATGAGCATCCCCCATGGACATCCCCTGTGAGCATCCCCTCCCAGCATCCCACACGAGGATCCCCTGCAAGCATCTCCTGCTAGCATCCTCTTCCTGCAGCCCCTGCCTGCATCCCTTGCGAGCAGCCCCTGCCTGCATCCCATATGAGCAGCCCCTGCCAGCACCCCTCTCCTGACCCGGTGTCTCCCGCAGCTCCGCAGCGAGTACATGCAGAACTACGCCAGCAAGGTGAGCGAGGGCATGGCCCTGCAGCTGGGCTGCCTGGAGCTCAGGTACGTGCCCCCATGCTCCCACCCATCTGCACCCCGGGAGGGCTGGGAGGGGGGTTTGCAGGAGAGGAGGGGGCTTCCAGCTCTTTTTCTTTTGAGGGGGTGTGGTGGGGGGATGTGGCTGGCTGACATCCCTCCCTTCTGGCAGGAGGTTCTATAAAGACATGCCGCACAACGCGCTGGATAAAAAGTCCAACTTCGAGTTCCTGGAGTGAGTAGGCACAGTGTGGAACCCCTCCCCAAGCCCCCCAACCCTGCCCAGCCTGGCCCAAGGGGCTGGGGCACTGCACATGGCCTTCCTCATCCTCCTGCAGCTCCTCATCCCCCCGCAGCTCTTCATCCTGCAGCTCCTCATCCTCCCTCCTCCATCAGCCCTGTTGGCAGGGTGCAAGGAGGGGGGTGTGGGAACCCATCCCCCTGCCCTGGGTGGGG
>NW_010100552.1:0-2202 GCF_000699245.1 Pterocles gutturalis | reverse complement strand
CCCCTTTGCCCCTCAGCACCCGCTTTTCTTGCTGCACCCCCCACCCCGCTGGTCTGCAGGTCCCTGGGGAGGCCCCCGCCCAGCTCCAGGAGCAGGGGGTCTCGGGGGGCCATTCATGTGCGGGGGGGTCTCTGCTCTGCAGGAAGGAGGTGGGGCTGGACCTCTTCTTCCCCAGCCAGATGCAGGAGAACCTCAAGGTGAGGGACATGGGCATGGGCGCAGGCAGGGCTGGGTGGTTTTGCACGTGTAGGTTTGCACGTGGTGCATGGGTGCAAGGGGTGTGAGTGTGCACAGACACGATCATGCACGTGCATTGAAGTGCACACACAGATTTGCACGTGATGCACGGTTGCAAGGTGTGTGAGCGTGCACAGAGTGCTGGTGCATGCATTGAAGCACACACGTAGATTTGCATGTGGTGCCTGGGTGCAAGGTGTGTGAGCGTGCACAGATGTGCTCATGTGCATGCATCGAAGCGCACGCATAGATTTGCACGCACACGAGGATCTAGCTGCCCTTGTGGACACCTGCCTGCCCTTGTGGACGTGTATGGTTGTGCTCACGCATGTGATGGTGTATCTGCACACACACACCCATGTGCATGGGTGTATGCATGCACATGTGGGGCCAGCTGTGTGCATCAGCATTTGCACACTCACATACATGCATGTCTGCCCATGCTCCTGTAGCTTTGCACACTCGTGCAGGTGCACCCACCTGCATGTGCATTCCCATCCAGGGCCGTGTGTGCTCCCATGTTTATCAGTGTGCACTGAGGGGGTTGCAGACGGATGTATGGGCACGTCTGCTGACATGTGTGAAGGTGTGTTTGCATGCATGTGCATGCACGTGTGTGTTGCTTATGTATGCATGCAGGCACATCTGCTCACACGTGATGATGCACCTGTATGCACACACATACATGTGTATGTATGCATGCACACACGTGGCCATTTTGCACACATGTGTGCATGCACATCTGCCTGCATCTGTGTACGTGTGAGGGAGCATGCACATGTGTGGACATGCATGGGTGTGGGTGCGTAGTCGTAGCTGTAGGTGAGTGCATGCATGCATGTGTGCACATGTCCATGTGGATGAGTCCATGTGCATGGATGTGTCCATGTGTGTGCATGTATCCATGTGCATGCGTCCACGCGTATGCACGTCTGTGTGCGTGCCTGTATGCATGCACGTGTCCCTGTGCGTGCATATGTCCCTGTGTGCACGTGTATCCGTGTGCATGTGTGTGCACATGTCCCTGTGCCCCCTGCACCCCCCTGTCCCTGCCACGTGCCAGGCGTGTGGCGGGTGCCAGCAGCGTGTGCCCGCAGCCGCGGCAGTTCCGGAAGATGATCCAGCAGACGTTCCAGCAGTACGCGCTGCTGCGCGAGGAGGAGTGTGTCCTCAAGTTCCTGCACACCCTGGCCAGCTTCGCCAGCATCGACCAGGAGAGCTTCCGCTGCGAGCTCATCGTGAGTGCACCCGTGGGGTGGGGATGGGGTGGAGGTGAGATGATGGGATAAAACGAGATGATGGGATGGGATGGATAAGATGATGGGAAGGGATGATGGGATGAGGTTGAGTTGAGATGATGGGATGGGATAGGATATGGGATGGGATGGGAATGGGGATGAAATGGGATGGTCTGAGATGATGGGAAAGGATGATATGAGATAATGGGATGAGGATGAGGTGGGATGGGTGGATGGATGGGAAGGGATGAGATGAGGATGAGACAGGAATAGGATAGGATGAGATGATGGGATGGAGATGGAATGGGGATAGGCTGGGAGCACATCCCCCTGCCCGGGGTGCTCTGGGGCCATTGGCTGTGACCCCGTGCCAGGCAGTGTTCGGGGGGACACTGCAGGCTGAGGCCACCCTCCATCACACCCTGGTGTTGGTGGCTGCATCTCCCATGCCCTTAACCCCAGCAAAGTCTTGCTAAAGATGTCAGCCCATCATCAGCGCTCTTAAGCCGTTAATTAACCCTGTGAGCTGCCACCTGCAGCATGCCCCGGCACCATTTGGGCAGCACAGAGAAGGGACACTCTCCTGTGGCAGTGGGGACAAAGCCACCCGCCCTCCCTGCCACTGTCCCCAGGTTCGATGGGGACCTGGCCACCCTCAGCTCCGGGGGGTCCCTGAAGGGAGCTGCCAAGGCTTGGAAACCACTCACTGTGGGGAGACACAAACCCA
>NW_010100551.1:60531-60780 GCF_000699245.1 Pterocles gutturalis | reverse complement strand
CCCAACCGGGCCCGTCCGGCCTTGCTGAGCGCGGCGGAGCGGTGCCGGGGTCGCTGTTTTTCCTCGTTAAAAGGCGTTTGGACCCTGTAAGGGGGCTTTGATCCAGTGTTCTGTTTAACAGTGTTTAACAGTGACTGGTAATGCAGTGCAAAGTACACAAAAATAGTGTCTGTGTAACGAGAATACGCTGCACAGATTAATCCTGGGTTGCTAAATGTAGGACAAGCCTGTCCTCGGGCTGGAAAGAGA
>NW_010100551.1:46261-60506 GCF_000699245.1 Pterocles gutturalis | reverse complement strand
AGGCTCGTAGCATGTGTGATGAAATCAGAGTGAATCACCTTGAGGAGCAGCTCAGCGGCTCCTGAGCCTGTCCCGGGACTGATGGCAAAGCCTGGCTGGGATCCCCTCCACAGGGTTTTGCTGGAGAGCTCATTGTGACGAGTGTAAATACCGAGGCCTTTCTTTGAGTAGCTTGGCCTGAAATCTGGAGGAAATAATCTCCCTTTCTTTAAAACTTCTCATAGGACTTCATAAGGTCCTGTGTAAAAGTGGATGGGGAGCAGGTCCTTTCTCTGAGCCTGACTTCTCAGGAGGAGGTGTGAGAACACTGCTGAAGTGCTCATGCAGGGGGCAACTCCAGGATCCTTTCGCAGGTAAATCTTTGATGCTTATGCTTTTCTTCCTATTTTTTCAGTTACTGGTACTTCAACAGGAACTCTCTGTGCGGATATTGTTCAGATGTTTGAGCGTTTGAGTCATAAGTTTTCCTTTTTGTCAGTGCATTACTGAAGGCTCTGGTGAAACGTGTTTGGTTGTTGAGTCAAACCCCCATGCCTGAGCTAAATTATTTCTCATGCAATATTAAAATTGGGGAAGGAATGTATTTTCCAGGGTCATTTTATAAGATGGGTACCTAAGACGTAAGTGTAACTCGTTCTGCATCCCCACTCTTTCAAAGTGCTTTACAAATCAGGAGAGTTCTCACTGCTGATTAGCCCAATACACCCAATGTACATTTGCCACAAATAATGTTCATATAAAGGAAAAAAATGAACTGCAGCTGATTTTGAATCCTTATGTCCATTTCCTGACCGCTGTTTGTGGCCTCTGTAAGTGCTGCCTTGCTTAACTGAATGCTGGCTTGGTTAACTCAAATCTCAGAAGGCTGAGCTAGCTAATATGCATTGTCAGTATTATATTTAACTTGTTTGCTTTTATTTACTATGCAAGTTTGGTACTCGGTTAAAAATAGCAGCTAGAACGTTGGGGGGGATGTGGGGGGAACAGAACAACACAAAATGTTTTAAAAGAGTCAGCCAAAACAGAGCATAATTTTGCTGTGAAGGCTTTTGGGGTTTTTCATGGCTTTTCATTGCTCTCCTTCATTTTTGTCTTCCTTGTTCTTTACAGAGGGATGAGTAAGTTTCATTCCAAAAAGCTCAAGATGTCTGGTAGGCAGTAGGAGCAAGGACTGGAATTGCAAGGATGTCTTGCAGGAAATGACATCCCCAGCGTTCAGTAAGGTGAATGAAACCATTCATTTTGCCATGCTTTTGAGGTGCTGGTAGGACTGCACACAGTGTCAAAGTCTGTCTGTGGAGAGATTGACTTAATGTTTAAAGTTATAGTATATCAGCTCCTGCCTGCACTCTTCTTCCAAGAAGCTGGGTTTTTTGCCTGCTTCTCACACTATTGTCCAAGAAACTATACATGTCTGGTTACTAATATGTTAGACTAGACGGGAAAGGTGGATGGAAATCCTTCTTGCTGAGAACTCATTGAAAGATCTGTCTTAAAATAAAGTGTCTGTGTAGGAGGTTATGGAACAAATACACAGCAGTCAGGAACAAGTTGCCAAACCAGATGAAGCCCCCAAGGACAGTGCTGCTATCGATGGCCTCAGCAGCAAATGTGTCACTGCTTTTTAGAGAGGATTCTAGGGAAAATCTGTGGTGTAATCTGTAATGAGCTGGAAGTTTGACCACTACCAACTGAATTAGAAAATCTAGCAAGGTAGAATTATTGGACATCTGCATAAATATTATATAGTGGGGAAGAGCCAGTGTGGCTTCTGTAATGGAAAGTCATGCCTTAAAAAAAAATGTTGGAATTCTCTGAAGGTCTAAATAAGCACGTTGAGGGGTCTGGCTTACAGTCTGTACTCAGTTTTCAGGAGGCTTTTAAACAGAGCCCTCACCTGAGCAACCCCTAACATAAGCAGGGAGTTCCCTGTCATAAGTAAACAGTTGGTGCAAAGATAGGAAAGAGGATGTGAGTGAATGGGCATACCTCGCGGTGGCTGGAGGTCACCACTGGAGTGCAGCAGGGATGTTGTATAAATCATCTGGAAAAACAAAGTTTCCAGCTGGCTTTACATTGTTTGAGGTGGTGGAGAAGAGGGCTGATGGGGATGAATTGCAAATGTAAACTGATTCATGGGGGTGGGGAGCAGTTCTAATTTCACACACGAAATAAAGTGAGTTTTTGGAGCCGTAATGACTAATTCTGTGAAGCTTTTTTCATCAGTAAAGTCTCAGTTTGGATAGTTTTACACAGGCTTGGGGAAGATTGCATAAGCTCATGGTTACCGAGTACACAGAAACTGTGCCTGGTTGAGAAGGTTCCAGTCTAGAGACATGGAGGATGTGTGAAGAAACACTGTGTGCTTATGCTGTTCTTTCCTGGGCTCCTGCTTTTGGCTTGTGCTGGGCAGCAAGATACAGGGAAAGGTGTCCTTTGGTCTGGCCCAGTGTTGACCATTCATATATTCCCACATAAAATCTGTACAACTGGGAATTGTCTCTCCAGAAGTGGCAGTGTGTTCTTACGCTGCTTCATCATGCTATCAGAAAGATGTATGTGTGTGAGGAGAACTTTGCAGCTGCTGGTATCTGGACCTGTGAGCCAAAAATACATGGAAATTACTGGTGGGATTTTTTTTTTTCTTTATCTCCTTTTAGTGAAAGCTCATTAAATACATCAGGAAACACCTGCAAATGCAGTCTTATTAGAAGGATTAAAGAAGCCTGTGTAGACTCAGTTGTGCCTTGACTACAGGGTGTACCTGCAGCTGAGTTGTATTTTACACAGATTTTCAGTGTCTTTCTGGTTCTGGCTTGCAGGGTCTCTGAACACTTGCCTGAGAGTAGCCCAGCAGCCCTCAACACTTCAGGCGTTTCTGCAGACTTATTCAGCTCTTGATCTTCCTTTTCTGACTTCCGTACTTCTTTTGTGCATGTGTGCACACATGTGCTTAACAACTTGTAGATAGTTTGGTTCCAATAGTATTAGTAAAAAGCAATTGAACCCACAACTGATTCTTATTTGAGGCACAGAAGTAGAATTTATTTACTATACAAGCAAGACAATCTAGATAGAAATGAAGAGCTGCAGAATTTGCCTGTAGACTTACCTGTGAAGAGATGGTGTCTCTTACCTCCCAAATTCATGGGGCTTGGGTACTTGATGTGTGCTGTCTCCTACAGTGTGCTTTTTCAAAGGCAAGGAGGGATTTGTGTATACAAGCAATATCCTTTGTAGAAAGTGTAGGTTGGCTTTGAGGCATGGAGGTTTACATTTCATGTCTTGGTATGAACAAACAGGGAGACAAAAGGTAGATGGGGGTTTTTCTGGATTTCTGAGATGGTATTGCAGTCCCCTCATTCTGCATTTTTGCATTTAAAGTAATCGCACTTCTCTATGTGACCCATTTCTCGTGACTGTAAGGCAGCATCCTACTGGTATTTCTAGTGAGAGTTGAGGATGCTGAGATCTGTGTAGGATCAGCCCACAGCAATGGAATTACAAGTGCCCTGAGGCTGCCAGTGTCACATTTACATGAGAGCACTTGCAGCTTTTAGGAATTACTTAATTGGAAAGGCAATAGGTGCCAGGCAGCTCGGATCCTGTTTCTGATGTCGCATTCCATCAGAGCACAAATTACCAAATGAGTTAATGCTCCACTCAAATTGGCCACGTTTTCAGCCTGTCTTTATGTATGCCTGATGATCTGGAAGTTCCAGGTAATACTGTCAGAGAAGTCTGGAGGTACTGTCTTCAGGGTGAAGCATTCCCTTGACTGAGTCTTCTCGAGGGTCAGTCTGACTGGGGGAAGTGTTTCTTCTCTGTCCCTTCCTTCCTGCATCCCTTTGTCCTATTGGCATCCTTTCTCCTAGACAGGACTCTCATTTGTGAAGGCCACCAGGCAATTTTGTCTGAGGCAGGCTGGTGACTTCTGACACATTTTTTAAGAATTCCCACCAGGTGAAAGACACAGTTCAGAGCAGAATACCTGGCATGGAGCTGGCTGTTCCATGGCTGGTCTCTGACATCACTGAATTCATGCAATAAATAATTAGACATTTAGAAAAAAAATAATAAAAACATCCCAGCTCCCTGCTGGTCATGCCAATGTGATTATTATTTTTTTTTCTTGACTATTTTTATATAGTTGTGTCTGCATTCTTCTGAAGTGAAACGTAGCACTGCTGGGGAATTGGCACTGGTGGTCCGGAGTGCAGCAATGCTGGATTTGTTTCAGTGTAGTTCAAGGAAACTCTTGCTGGTGGATCTTTCTTTGTGGGAAACATCAGAGCAAGATAAAGATTGGTTTTGATGGTGAAGGTTTTAAAAGCTGATGGTCTGCTGAAAAATGAGAGGCAACAGCTATTTAATTATACTTCCCTTAGGGGTTCAGCTGTATCTAGGCGTCTTTCTCCATTTCTAATTATTTATTAGAACCTTTGCTTTTTTTCCCTTGTGTCTACATGTGGTTGAATTTCAGAACCGATGAGGCATCTTCTGAAACCTAGTGTCTTTGCATTCTCTGACAAGAGTTCTTTTTTAAGGTTGACACTTTCGAAATTTACTGCCAGTAGAGGAATTTTTAAAAGTTTGGTTTCAGCTTTTTGTGCATTCAGTATAGGAAGAGTTCATTCCCCACTCTTTTCATGGCCTTTTGTATAAAAAAGGCTAAAGAGCATCTCCAGCAATGCCCCAGCTGGGAGATGGTCTTTTGTTAGACCAACAGAAAACTGCAAATTGTTTTTGACTTTGAGCTAATGATACACTGTTGGTATCGTGATCTCCAAACTCTCTTAGCCTATTTCAAAGTGCTTTACACAGTGAATAAATTAATTTTTTTCCTGTTCAACAGGTGTAAGGACGGCAGCACAGAGAAAGAAACATTAACTGTTTGAAGCTCACGTAGTAAATAGGTGAAGAACCTAGAACTGTCCCAGGATATGTATAGTTGCCTCAAATAAATACTGTGGACTGGAACAGACTGCTCTTCGTCTTTCTGGTAGGTTGAATTTAAAGCTTATTTTGTGGAGGCTCTTAAACAAGCATTTTTACAGCATGATAAACAAGTTTGTCACTGTGACTGTAAATAGGGCATCTCCCGACTCAAATGTTCTGTGTCCTGTGGAGTTTTAGAGTCTGATCCATATACATTACTGTTTGAAGTGATTGGTACTTGACTTCTGTGGACTTTCTGAGCCAGCACAATTTTTGAGGTGGTGGTTTCCTATTTTTTTTCTGTCTACTTAACAGATTATGTTAGTTGTAGGTGAAAAGTGTATAATACTGGTTCATCTTTGTTTTCAGTTCCTGAATTACTTAACGTAAGTTAGCAAACTTATTTTTACTGATAAGTGGAGCAGAGTTGCTTTTTATCTGCAGTCCTTAAAAGATGAATACTCAAACTGCAGTTTTCTGTTTGCTTATCAGTAGAGCCCAATATTTGCCCAGCCTGCACAGACACAGCTAAATCTGTCCCCTGCTTCTGTAGTTTGCCTGGGTTGTCCAGCTAGTCATAGCTTTTATATTCATTGTTGTGGAGAGATGTGTCAAAATAAGAGTTTGTGGAAATTAGTTACTTTTAAATAAGCTTTATGTTCTTAATTATGTTTGTATCCATTTTCTAGAACTATGCCAAGAAAAAGAAAGCTGTTGGCTCAATTAAGCGCTCTCCAAAGCAACTCCAGCTTCTCTCCTTTTGATGCCTTGGAGAGCCTGAACGCTACACCTGATGGGGATTCTTCTCCAAAAAGCAGCAAATATTTTGTGACAGGGAAAATAAATTCTTCCCGACTAGAGGCAGATTTTTTCAACCAGCCCTGCATTAGCCTGGCCAAGTCCTTTCTGGGACAGGTAAGACGTGGACACTGAGATTATTGTACTGGAGCATGTGCTAGCTAATAGCTTAGTGTAAAAGGATGAAATTCTTTTTTTGCCATTTGACTCCAGGGCTTTGCTATTTTAGGAATACAGCTCTCATTCCTTCTCTCGTTAAGTTCAGTGGAATTTAAAGACTAGTAGCCAAATCTATTTTGGATTAACTCAGAGGCATAATTTTTCAAGTTTAGTTTACTGTCCCATTTCAGAAATAGTTTTTTGTGGAGTTTTTCTCCCTTTTTTCTGGTTTACTGATGTGTACTTTGTGGTTTGAAGGTTGTTTCAGGCTCATTATTTTCCTTCCAGGTATTCCTTTATTTGTTTTTGGCTCTAGCTTAGCCCAGTGGAAAGTAATGCTCTGCAGTCAGCAACATCTCCTTCTCTGCCTCCATTTTACTCTCTTGTGATGCTAATGGCATGGCAGGCATTTTGCCTTTCTTGACCAGTATCTGCTGTTATAGTGTACTTGAACATTTCATTCTTATCTGCCATATCAGCAGACTGCTTGGTATTTTCTTTGAAAGCCCTATATGCTTTCAAAGCTGTATCTCACTACCTGCTTTTATTTTTGCTGTTCTGAGTAACTCAATATTGTCAGGGGACATGGTGAGCTCTCTAATGATCACCCTTCTGAGGTTATTAACGCAAATGTGCAAGGCAGCACCCTCCCTAGCACTCCCCAGTCCCACCGTTAAACTGTGTTCACTCTGAAGACTGCTATTCCTATCTTTTGTTTCTGAGTTTTCAAGCCACTAGTGCATGAAAGGACCTTCCCCCTTATCCCATTGCAGAAACTTTGAGGAACCTTTGGACCTGGTTGAAAGCCTTTGGAAACCGGAGTGGGGGAGATTAAATGTGTTTCTTCTGCTTCGTGAGTCCTTCAAAAGAACTCTGTTTCCATGGGACGGAGTTCCTCTGGTGTTTTCCCTATAAAAAGTTCCAGTCTCTGAAAAGCAACTGCAAAATGTGTTTTTAGTGTCACTGCTATGGTCTTATCTTGTCTGAGTCTTTTTTTTAATACCTTTATTGTCTGTAGGGTGAACAGGCTTGCTGGGTTCTCATTGGTTTAGATAACTTCAGGAATTTGTTCCACAAACTGTTGCTTTTGGCCTGGCCTGTCTTGCCCTGTCTAGCTTTTTTATTATTATTATTTTCTAAGGATATTGTCTCGCTTGTAATTGACACCTTTGCTCTGCTTTTTAACCCCGCTAGGTTTTTTTTTTTGGTCTGTCTGAACCTCTCTCTGGTAAGTGGTGTGTTTGCTATCTTTATAGACATCCTGCTAGAGGCTTGCCTTTCCAGCGTTAACCTTTGGCTGCCTCTCTTAAGTTCTTCCTAACAAGCTTCCTCACTTTACGTAGTTTCCCCTTTTTGCTGGTAAGCAGAACTCTGATAGATTATTTTTGGACCTTAATACTTGTGGAAGGACACTGAACTTTATACTTCATGGTCGTGATACAAAGTTGTTTTTCAGGGATGAGTCTTGGGAAGAGCCTTTGAATTTTGCTCTGGATCAGTTTGAGAGTTTAGTCTTTTCTTGTGAGATCCCTGATTACTCACTCTGCAAAGCATTTGATGGTGTCTAAAAAAAACCCGTAGCCTGTGTCCTGTCCTGCTGTGGTATTTGCTTGCTGTAAATGGGGATACCTGAAGTCTCCCAGTACTGATGCGTTTTTTGTCTTAGTGACTCCAACATCCTAAGGTGTTCAGCTACCCTGGGCAGATGATACTGTAGTCCTAATTCTATACTTTTCCTGTTTAGGCCTTGAATTACAAGTCAGGTGATTTCTGTGTAAATTTTAGATTCAAGTATAACCCCCAGTCTCCCATGACCCAGCCTATTCTCTTAGAATTCTAACTATAGTGGTAATTTAGTGTTTCATTCTTTATCTTCATTTTACCAAATTTTGCAGCTGCCTGGTATATTCATATTGCTTACCTTAAACGTGGTACTTGAGTTCTTAGAAACAAAAAAATACCCCAGAACACACGTGCAATAAAAGGCTTCTCAGAATGAACTGTCCTAACACCAAGATACACCCCCAATGAGAAATAAAAACCTCTATAAAAGAGTTTACTGTGAGGTATTGTGAATTGTCACCGTTTTTAAGCTGTTTAACTGAAAATATTTGGTGTCTGAAGAGTCAGGGAAATGCCTGCATGCATTTGAAGTCATAACCTAACCATCATCACATTGAAAGAGAAATGTGGCCACATGGGTGTGCTTCTAGGGTGCGACAGGCAGGTGCTGAACACCAGTGCTTTTGGAGTTGCAATGTTTGAAACTGACTTTGGGAGCATCTACACTGGGGATCAGGTCAATAACTGCATTAGCAATCCAGCACTAACAGCTGTGAGGAATTAAGCTTTGTTTCTTGAAGGTCATTTTTAAATGTCTGGTTTTCAAATATGGAAGCACTGAATAGAGTACAATTAAACTGATAGCTGTTGCCTAAATGAGACTACATTGCAGTGTTTCTGAAACACGCATTAAGTAAAATAAGAAGATCAGAAATTGTATCAAACCATAAAAAACTTTGTACAAAATTTAGTAATTGTTTTATTTTTAAAGATAATATTTTCACTGTCATGGGTTTTTTCCCCTCCATCTGCTTTGTTTTATTTAGGGAGGTACCAGCAGCAGGGGACACACCGTAAGAACACAGATCAGGTGTTGTCTGCCTGAAGCCAATTCCCAGCTCTCGGGCACTGCCCCTCTCTGTGGTGCAGAAAATACAGAAATAGCATTGATACTCCCTCTGGTCACAATTATCTCTGTGGTTAGGGACTAGGACTTGTTTGAAACATCTCTATGGAGAGTGGTTATCTAATCATCGTAGTTATTTAATTGTGCCACTGTCATGTTTCTTCTGATCTAAAGAATATACATTCATGGCGCTTCAAGGTTGATATTGGTGGTGCTTTTCACCTTAAACCTGGTGGGCTGGGGTGGAGAATACAGAAAATAACCAAAAGGCAACTGGGGACTTTATTGTATGTGGGACGATAAATTGACTCTTTATGATACTGCCACATCTAGACGCTCCAGGCGTTTTGTGGGGTGAATGACAGGCAGGAACTTCTTGTACTGGGCTGTGGCCTGGACCACAGAAGCTGATAAAGTTCCTGTTCGCTTCCAGACTGGCCTGCTAGATGGAGAGTATGTAATACCATCAGGTCCTCTTTTCCAACTTCTTTGTTTCCACAGCTCTCGCACTCTGGTTATTTTGTACAGAGGGTTGCTAACTGATGCTCTCTGACCTCTCTTTCAGATTTTAGTTCGCAAACTTCCTGATGGCCGAGAACTCTGGGGGAGGATTGTTGAAACAGAAGCTTATCTGGGTGGGGAAGATGAAGCTTCCCACTCGAAAGGTGGGAAGCAAACTCAACGAAACGCGGCAATGTTCATGAAACCAGGAACTCTGTACGTGTATCAGATCTACGGGATTTATTTCTGCGTGAATGTTTCCAGCCAAGGTAAGTTGACGCTGAAAGAGGTTTAATGCCTATAGCATGGGGCTGATGTTTCAGGCTACGCTTGCTGGGTTGCAGTCACTTGTGAGTACCCTGTGAGTTCTGTGGAGTCAGTGACTTCCTGAACAGTCCTTCCTTGGGACCTGGGTTTTGCCATTGTGAATAGCGTGTTAACTTTTGACGTTGCAAGCAGGTCCCATCTCCAGCTGCACGGTGACCGGCCGGTGGGACTTTGGTTCTGGCTGGGAGCTGTGTGAGCTGTTCAGGCACAGGAATAAAGACTCGGGGCTGGAGGAGAATCTTGATAGGATGGAGCTTTCAGTTTTGATGACCTGGGCTGCTGCCTTATTCATGTCATTCAGTGAACTTTGTTCCTTGAAAGTGGTGGTGTAGAAGTAAATGTGCAGTCTAATGACAGCCTAAATCTTGGTGTCTGTTGTCATGACAATAAATTCTTCTGTCTCCTGCCTTTATCTTCAGAAGTTGTAAATGCTGGGGAAAATAAAAAGGTCTGAGATGTCCTAAGCTTAAGCAAGGAGTCACTGCAGGAGCTTTTTAGCTGCTTTCCTGTTATCTTAAAACAACAACCAAAAAACCCAAATCAAAATACCCAGACTGTTACAGAATCTTCAATATTCTTTTATTATTCTTGAGATAATATAATCAACCCCTAATCAAATGATTCTGGAATTTACTGAGACTCTGCTTGCACAGCTCTTCTTAACGTGCAAATATTACTTCTAAAACTTGCTTTTTGAATTCCTGTAAGAATGACAGCATTTGCCTGGCAATAAAGCTGTTGGTTAATTAGACACCTTGAAATGGCAGTGGATATTTCTTAGATAAATGCTCATTTTGTTAGAAAAAGAACTTAAAAATAATTTATTTTTTGCCATTTCAAAGATACAGCTTTAAAAACCCCACTGCTTGTCTATTCCTAAGTGGAAAGCAAATGTTGTAACAGTGACCATTAATCGTCAGGGTTTGGCCTTTGGACAGGAGCCAGGCAGAAAACCAGTGCCAGGTTATACTGTGGGGGAAGAGCCTGTCTTTCGAAATGGAGGTCTGGAGTCTGGAGGATGAGCACATGTGAATTTCATTATGTTGTCTCTGCCAACTCTATTTAGATAATGAAAGCAGAACGGTTCTTTATTCAGGATGGCATTCTTAGTGTTTGATATGTTAGGAATAATAATTTTCATTTTTAAAAAAACACGCTCAGCCTTTGAATTCTAGAAAGGTTTCTTTGAAATTTATACTTTGGGAAATTTTCCCTTATATACCTGTGTTTAGTTTTGTAGCAAATCAGTTAAGGAGCTCACTGTTGTGATGGATTTTTTTGTTTTTATTACAAACTTATTCTCCATCAGCCTGTCATACCTGTGGCTGTGCTGGCAGCAGGCACAGCTGTCGCCACCAGCTCTGTCGGGACGCACGGTAGTGAACAGCGTGGCTGTGCTTGTTGTGTATCACAGGTGCGTCTAAGTAAGCAGGATTTACTCCTTCAGTGTATTTGCCCGTGTGCAGAGGTGCTGAAAGAGAGAATTTGAGGACAAATCATACCTGAGATGCTTTTCCCATTTTAACACGGATGGAGGAGCAGCCTGTGCTGTTGTTCAGTCTGGGGGAAGGACTGAGGAAATCGTCTTTTCACCTGGGTAGAAGGCAAAAGCATTTCATTTTTGGATATGGGACAGATATTGGAAACTTTGTTTGGAATCTGGCTGTGGCTGTGCAGAAAACACAAGGAATGGGCAAAAGGAATGTCTGTTGTGTCTTAATAGCACAGACCATGCTCTGCTTATTGAGTTTGATGCAAAATCTCCTTCAGAGTCTGCCTTTTTAAACCTGAGTGACTGACCAGGAGACTATAAAAGCAATATGAACACATCATTTCTGAAGATGTTGCTTGGAAAGACTGAACACAAATTATGGAGAAGGACACTAAATGCTTTTCCTTTTCAAAGGGCGCATCTCCAGTGATGTCCCTGAGCTGCATCACTCTCGGGTTTTGGCAGGGCAAAGCTGCAGAGCACCAGGAGTTAACCAGTGGAGGACATGGGGTGATTGCATCTGTTCCCGTATTTCATCCTCTGCCTCCTGTGGTCTCCTGGGATCTTTCATATCCCCTCCTCAGCTCTCTTCCAAGCTGAAGGTTTCTAGTCTACTTAGTTATTCCTTCCTCAGGCTCCTGCTCCAAAGCTAGTCCTTAGCTTTGATCATCCTGGTTGCCTGTGCCTGCATCTCTTCCAGTTTTGTTATCTCTGTAGATGGAGGGGAGGAGCGGAACAAGGCTAGATGTGCAGACGCATTTTCAGGACAGCAGGGCAACTTGCTTTATATGAGTAGTTGGGGTTTCTGTCTGTGAATCCTGTGTGGCATTGCTGCAGTGGAGAAGGGTCTTTGGGGGTTCCCTGGTGTCTTCAAACACACTCAGATGGACCCTGTGTTAAACCATTTCAATTTGGACCTCGATGCCTCTTAGCAAAGGTCATACATACTGTGTGACATGAGAATCAGGGGAAAACCTGAGGGTGATGGCAGGAGAAATCAGTTCTAGAGATTTTCCAGGTTACTCTTGAAAGATGTTTCTGTTTGGCCATCAGGTGGTTTGCATCAAAATACTCATGCAATCATGACTTTTAACAAAGCATTTCTTTCTGGAGGCACCTAGATTTAGCTGAGATCTCATGCGGGTTTAGGTGGTTTATTAAAGTTAGCACGAACTAACACTCACAAACGAATTCTTAGCTGGCTTAGATTAAACTATCTGGTTTTGGCGTGTAGGCAAGTCCTTGTGCTGCTCAAATTACAGGATCCTTGTGGGAGGAAGGCGAGAAGTTCAGAGAACCAGCACATCCCCTGGAGTCCTGGCAGTGGCTGCTGTCCTGCTGTTTCTCCGACTCTTGAACTGAGTGACCGTGGAGCTGATTTGGAGCCACTAGCTTGATGAAAGCAGCTGTCCTGTTACTGGAGAGAGATCAGAGTGCTGTCCTGCCCCTGTGCTGCCTGTGCTTTGCTACCTTCTTGGCACGGACGCTGCAGGGGGCTGTCCCAGACACACATGCTGCTGGGACCAGGCAAGCAGCGTGAATTGGGCTGTTGCAGCAGGCTTTGTGTTAAAAAGCAGTTTAACACTGACCTGGATCATGCTGGGGCCGCCTTGGTCCTTAATCAGCTCAGGATCTGCGGCCTGTACAAGATGTGCAAAGCTTTATACGCTGCTTGTGCTGGCTCCCCTCTGCTTAGCCTGTCAGGAATATGGGGTATTGGGCTCGGGAGAGTCTGGCCCGTTAGAGCTCTCTTCTTTTGGTGTGTACCCTGCAGTATTGTCTGGTGTAATACCAAGTGGAATAAACCTCTTGTGTTTGCTATATTTGGCTTATGCTAGACTTCAGGCTCAGCAGTGTCACTCGGGGATAGGAAAAGGTGTGTCAGCAGCAGAGCTGTGCTGGGAGAGGTGCTTAGCAGAGAGGCTACAAAGGCATCGCCCTCACCTTGAGAGCCACTGCCTCTGGAGTGTCCTCAGCCGTGTGTCCTCAGCCCAGCCTGCTGCTGCGACACACCAGAAGCACTTCAGCCGTACCCGGGTGTTTTGGCCCTTTGCTGGGGCAGGAAGTTGTGGCTGTTGGTGTGTTCAGTTGAGTTCACTTGGCTGTATTGTTGTGTTCATAAAATCATAATGAGCCGGAGCGTGGTCTCAAATACGTAGTCACTGAGGAAGGGGAAATCTTTGTGCACATCACCAGGATAAGGCTGCATTGTGCGGGATTTTAATGTAAGAGGTCTTCCCATCGCTGGGTCAAGTACTGCTACTGCCTGAAGCCAGGGCAGGCATTGCTACGTTGTGTGTTTTGAGAAATCGTAGAAATCGTAGGTGATAGAGGAAGAAGAGTTTATAGAGAAATATAACCGGTGTCTTCCAGTGTGTGTGAATCCTACAGTACATCCTGGCAGCAGCACAATGATCTTAGTACAAAGCGCCTTCCCTAGGGTTAAGACGTTGGGCTTCCCTCACTCTGGGAAGAGGGCAGGTGCCAGTCAAGCTTCTCTTGGACTTGGCTGTGATTTGTTTTGCTGGAATTTGCCCAGGGGTGTGTGTTGCTGCCAGATCTGCAAGAATAGCTTGTCAAATGGAGATCCCGGTGATGGTATACCCAGGGTCACACAGCGTGGACTTCCCCCTCACTCTCGGATCCTAGACTACAAAGGAAGTGTTTCAGGAGCAGTGAGTCAGGCGGGAGGAGAGAGGAGAAAATCTTCTCTCCAGTGGCCAAGAGCTGTTGCCAAGAATGAGAGCTGGAGCTGTTCCAGGGAAGGAGCAGCAAGCTGCACAGTGGGAGTGTGGGACTTCCCTAGCATTCCATGATTTCTAGCTGTCCAGGGAGAGAATTGGCCTCTGCGCTGTTGTTAGATCCCAGCTTTTAGCTCTGAATGCCGCTTGCTTCAGTATGGTGTGACTCGGGCACGGGAGGTGGTGTTCAGTGTCTCTGGACTGGCACCGCTGCTGGTGGCACGGCAGCAGCCGCATCTGTGAAGCCAGATAACCCCTGAGAAGGAACCGCTGCGGGCTGCAGAGAGGGAGGCAGGCAGGCAGGCAGAAGTGCTCTGGCAGGCAGGAGGTGAGCTGGAAGGATTCAGCTACTCTTTGGTAGTTAAAATAAGATGTCTGATGTGCAGCTATGCTGAGGAGGACCCGAACATCAGCCCGGAGTGTGGGGACAAGTGGGGGCCAAGAAGGCAGCAGCTTGTCATGGCCTCCCTGCTCTCTTACCCAGCCTGCTGTCTCCAGCTCTTCCCAAAGCTCTTGGGGTGTTGCTCCCGCGTTCAGGGGCTGCTGGCTCGGAGCAGAGAGCGGGGTCTGTGTTGCGCACAGCTAGAGTGTGAAAGCTTT
>NW_010100551.1:45497-46216 GCF_000699245.1 Pterocles gutturalis | reverse complement strand
GCATGGCTCTGCAGATGTGCCGGGAGCACCGGCCGTTCTCAGAGCGCTTGTCTCTCTTCACGTGGGCTTGTCTCTCTTCACGTGGACTCCCAAGGACTCCGAGTGTAGCCACGGTTCCCACTTGCATTTGTCATGGATGAGGGCAAGTAGTGTAATTAATGATTGCTCAGAATCCCACAGTTGTTCCTGGCAAGTGAGGCAGCGTCCCGACGCGAAGGATGTTTCTTTGTGCATGGATGAAAAGCAGAATTAGGACATGGAGCGTGTTCTTAAAAATCTAAAGTGACCTTTGAGCTCTAAATCACCATAGCGCAGGGGAGCAGCTTTTGGCTGCCAGCTCAGCATCAATCCCCCTCCTCAGAGCAGGGAGTGCCTGGGAACAGATTGCTGGCAGCTGTTGGAGGTAAGTCTGACTTTACCGAGCTGTACTGAGGGCAGCGGGGGCTCGGAGCAGGTTCAGGGCAGCAAGCACACCTCATGAAAGCCAGAAATCAGGTCCTTGGTTGATAGGCGCAGTTGGGAGCCTGGGAGGGTAATTTAGTGTGGGATTTGTACAAAATACAAGAGGGGTTCTATTTTTGTAAATCATAGGTCCTTGGGGATCTGTCATTGCTTACAAAAAAGTCCTTTGCCAGGCGGGAGCGTGGCTCCAGATGTTTGAGGCTGGAGAGGGAGAGGGGATTCTTGCGGGGCGGCATCACCGAGCACGCAGATGCTGG
>NW_010100551.1:12665-45478 GCF_000699245.1 Pterocles gutturalis | reverse complement strand
GCACAAGGGGGGTTGTGTGGGGCAGCACACAGACTGCTTCGCCAGGCTCTCTCCTCGCCCACTCAGGGTCACACAAAGACCTTCCTCGCTCCGTGGAACAGGGCAAGGAACTGTTTATGTCCCACTGAGGCTGGAGACCCTCATCGCAGGGGAGTGTCTGTGCTCAGAGCTGCATCTTTGCTTCACCATCACCAAAATCAGGGAGGGCAGTGGATTGCAACAGCTGCGGGGAGCTGGAGTCACATAAGGCTCCTGGCAGGGTGGCAGATCACATCTGCAAATAGAATGTCGTTTTCCTTCACTTCTTGTCCTAGAAAGGTCTTTTCTGCTGAAGTGATGCTCTGAGGGCCCTGCATCCCACAGCCAGCGACTGTGAAGCCCCATCCTGCATCCCCACCTCGCGAGAGCTTCCCTGGCCCAAGGGTTGGGGTCACTCTCGGTTGTCGCTCTGCAGTCGCCCAAAGCCGTGTCATCCCACTGCTGGCACACCTCCAGCGGGTGTTGGTAATTGGTAACGCCTGCACCAGGGCTCCCTCCGCAGCAGCCCAGGCCGTGCCGCTCCCCGTGCCTGCAGCTCCTGCCCTGGTTCCTCGTTTCCAGCCTGCCTCTGCAGGCTGCCTCCTGCTGCTGGCAGCATCCAGCCTCGCTCCTCCTCTCCTCTGTTAGCTGCAGTTCTTGTAATCAGCGTTGATTATAAATCCGCTGGGTTTGGGAGCAGCTTTGGATAGCTGTGCCAAACCTGAGCCATATGTGCGCTCATTCCTGAACGTTGTGCTGACATCAGAAAAACCTCTCGCCCTCTGGCATGCCTCGGGGCAGCAGTTAGAGGTGGGAACATCGGGAAGTGGGGCTGGGGAAGAGTGAGTCAGCACTGGAGCTGGCACGGACGCGGAGCGGTTGGACACTGGACGTTCAGAAGAGGGGAGGGAGTGCACTGACCGGGGGTCAGCGGCCAGCTCCAGAGCCTGGCACTTGAAGAGAAGTGGCCCGAGAGAAGGACAGAGCCTGGGTTGGGCGCTGCGGGCAGTTCCCTGTGCCGTCAGGCTGTGCTGAGCCCCAGGCTCGGAGCTGGGGGGGCTTCTGCTGGTGGTGGGGCTGAAAGCTGAGATCTTGACAAACAGCCTGTACTAACGCATGGTTCGTGTTCTGCGCAGGCGAAGGGGCCGCAGTCTTGCTTCGCTCTTTGGAGCCTCTTCAGGGTTTGGATGCGATGAGAGAGCTGCGCAGCGCTTCTAGGAAAGGACCCACAAAGCCACTGAAGGACTGGCAGCTGTGTAACGGGCCCTCCAAGCTCTGCCAGGCACTGGGGATCGATAAGGCTTTTGACCAAAAGGACCTGACTCAGGATGCAGCCATCTGGATGGCACCTGGCCGTGAGCTGCCCGGGGAGCAGGACGTGGTGACCACAACCAGGATTGGTATCGGCAGCAGGGGAGAGTGGGCACAGAAACCTCTCAGGTTTTACGTACGAGGAAACAAATTTGTGAGTGTTGTAGACAAGAAAACAGAGAGAGAGATGGCAGCGGTGGGACACTTGTCTTGCAGCTGACAAGCCTTGCGGGTGTGCCACCGGCCAGGACGTGAGCTGTGCTCTCTCTGTACAATGGCCTCAAGTTGTGTGGTGGCAGCAACATGAGCAAACACAGCGGAGTGGAGGTTTTTAACAATAAATGTACTTTATGATAACGCACGGGGCAAGGGGGAATTGTATTTGTGGGACAGACTGGAGGGGGTTTCGCAGCCAGAACTGGGGTTGGGTTTGGACGCTGGAGGCCACTTTCTGCCTCGTGAAGGGCTCCAGGCTGGGTTCAGGGGGCGAGTGGTGACAGTTTAGAGCTGTGACCTGTGCTGCTCCCATTGCCCCTGGCCCCAGGAGCAGCAGCACGGGGTGCAGGGGAGCGGTCAGGAGCCTGGGGGGCAGCAGGGCAGGGGCCTGGGTTCCATCAGCCTGGAGGAGAGGAGGGGAAGGAGGGGTCTTGCTCATGGGAGGGGGTGGAGAAGACAGAGGCAGACTTGTCAGACAGGATGAGAGGTGATGGGCATGAGCTGGAAAACAGGAACTTCTAATTTGCTCTATGGAAAAAAATTTCAGCGTGAGGGTGGTCAAACGCTGGAACGGGGGCTCAGAGGAGCTGTGGGATCTCTGTTGTGGGAGACATTCAAACATCCACTGGACAAGCTCCTGAGGGACCTGATCTAACACGTTTTCTTTGAGCAGAGATTTGGACAAAAGACCTCCAGAGCCCCCTTCCAACCTCTACCAGTCAGGACCATCCACCTCAGAGAACAAGAATGGGTTCTGTTTGTTTTCTCAGCTGCTCCTGAGACAAGTTCAAGATGTACCAGTGTGTGAACCCCAACCCAGAGAAAGCACTGATGCTGAGATTTCTGTGATGCTGCAGCCTACCATGAGCTACAGAGGGGAAAAAAAACCTCGAGGATTTAGGGCAGAACCTGCAGAACTGTAGCCACCCTGGCAGTTTGAAGGGTGACAACCCCCCCCCCCACACCTTCCGCCCCCAATTTCACCCAATTTTAGGGGGCGAGTGAAGCTGCTCTGGGAGGGCCTGCAGCTCTGGGAAAAACTCCAGCGTGTGTGGTGTAAGGGAGAGTCTGTAACACCCACCCTTGGAAGCAGCCACCCTGGAGGTAAAGGTCTCCCCCTCCTTCCCTGTGTACACAGCATAGAGCAGGGACCAGGGGAACTGAGGCAGGATGGGGGAGCAGGTGGCTGCTCCTGCCGCCCTCAGAATGCACTGGTGGCTCCTGCCCCTGGCCCGGCTGGAGGAGCAGAACCGAACCCGGGCAGGGACTGGCCACCGACAGAGCTGGGGCATGTTCAGGGGGAGGGATGGAACCAGGGCAGAGTTGCTGCGGGTCCCTGCACACACATGAACACATCTGTGGACAGACATGTACAGTCAAAAACTGGGAGCCCTGCAAAGCCCCGGACCCCTTGACTGCTTGGTGACAGCCCTGCCCCAAGAGATAGTTCGTAATAAGGATCCTGGGGAGAGGAAATAACACTCTGTACCACCCTGAGCAACTCATTCATGAAACCATTTATTTGTAATGCTTTCCCTTCACCCCTCTTTCCTCACTGCTGCCAGGTAACGATGATCAAACAGCATTCCCCAGCACCCAGGGACATCTTCCCTAAAAGCCAGCCCCCCTCTGCCCTGGCGCAGAGGCCACCCCCACTCTGCTGTGGGACAGGCCACTCACCAGTGGTGCTCCTGGCTGAGTGACCCCCAGGCTCCAGTGGTGCTGGAGAGGAGAGAACACCCTTTGGAAGCGCCAGCATCCACTCCGAGGCGCAGTGCTGTCAGCCGCAGCGCAGTGCAAGGCTCCCGGCCGCTCTCACCGGCCCTGGGGAGGGAGCAGGGGCAGGGCTGTGACCCTGGGTTTTCCCCGCTAAGCGAGCTCACGCTGTCCTGCGGCAGGCCCCCGAGTCCTCGCACAGACCAGCCTCAGCTGTACCGCAGGGAGCAGATGGGAAACTGAGGCACGGAGGGGGAGAACCTGCTGTCGGTCACAGGGCAAGAAGGAATTGAATTCACCTCCTTTAGTTTTTAGACCTCTTTCAGACTATCAGGGTCAAGAGCGTAGCAGGTTCCCTGCCTTTGCCAGCAAAGTCATTTTAAGAGGGACTGAAAAACTGAAATGACGGGGTCCTCGTGGCTGGTCACCACCAGCACGCTGCGGAATTTGTCAAACAGCATCAGGAGCTGGGAGCGACGCATGTTCTCGTTGTACATGATCTCCTCCAAATGGTGTCGGCCTCGGAAATAGTGCAGCAGCCTGTGGGGAAGGAGAGCAAGTGAGGCACGGGGTGAAAAGCAAGCACACAGAGCAGGAACCGATCCTGCTGCCCTCGAGGCTTCCCCTCCCATGGGATGCAAGTCAGCAGGCGTTTGGGTTGTGCCCCTCACTTGTGTGAAAAGTGAATTAAATCAGTTCTTACCTTGGGCATGCCTAGCACAGACATCCCCTGGAAAGCAGGGACCTTCCCCTCCTCAGGACTGTGCAGAGGTTCTCCTTGTAGCACAAGGTTTCTTAGCCTGGGGCATTTCCTCAGACTGTCCATTTTCCACATAGCTTTAACTCCAGAAAGCAACAAGTGCCAACAAGCCTGGAGAAGTCAGCACATGGCAGATTTCCTTCTGCCCTCTCTGGTGCAGCTCTGCATCAGAGGCCCAGGTACCTGCTCTTGCTTCTAGAATTAAGAGCTTATTTTCCCTCACAGCAGCCCAAGGGCTTGGTAACTAACTACAGGTTGGTCTACTACTCCTCTTGAGGTTTGGTCAGCTTGGGGTAGGCAGAGCAGTCACAACAGGGAGATGGAAATTTTGGTGACAGGCACCACAGCAAGGCTCTGGGAGTTACAGAACCCCTGCCACATGTGATCCCCTGCTCCCCAATTTGCCGTGTCCCTCCTCTCGCCTCCCTCTCCTGCCCCAGGCAGCGGTAGGTCAGTGCAGAGCTGGGAACCCCCCGCACACCCCCTTTGCTTCAGTGCTCACCTGCCCGCTCCCCGGCTGGCACCGGGATGTGGAACCTCATCTCTACATCTCTGTACCCACAGCACAAACACCAGACAGGCCAGCTCCCGTGTGTCTACCTCTCCCTGTCCGGGCGTGCATTCGCCTCTCGCAGCACCTCCCCGGGGTATTTAAATTGGGGGAACGGGCTTCCCTCGCCAGGCCAATGGCAACCAGCATGCACCGAGGAGTGGCCACGAGCAGGGACAGCGTGAGTTTGTGCGCTCGTGTGTCAAAAACAGACCATTCCCGAGGTATTAATGGTCATTTTTAGATCTTACAAATTGTATCACTGTTCAAAGAGTGATTTTCAGAAAGATTGTAAGAGCTGTGTATTCTCTCCCTTCTGCACAGCTGCTCCCTGTGACTGTGCTCTCACCCCCTGGCACAGCTGGCTGCTCTGCAAACGGTTACGACCTGGCTTTCAGCAGCAACACAGACCAAGCAGGAGTTTTCCAATAAATAAATCCATCCTATATTCAAAAAGTGTCTGCATTTGTAACTGGTCAAGATGAAATACTTTCCACTCCAATAAAAGCTAGAGAGGATATTAAAGAATATCACAAAAATGCCGGCTGGAAGACACCTCCAAAGCCTAGTCCAGCATCCTGCTCCAGCAGGACTAGTGCCAGGGCTGTAGCGTTTGCCGGCCAAGCTCTGACACCCGCCCAGGATGGAGATCCCCCCACAGCCTGGGTGAGCTGTCCTGGGCTGCACCGCCCTCCCAGGGAAGAAGTTCTCCCAAAAGTCCAACCAGAATCTACAAAGCTGTAACTTGGGGCTCCTGGCTCCAGTCAAGCTGGGCACTACCTTCGCCTTTTTGAGTGGTGAACATTTATAGGACCCAAATGGGACACGAGATGGGACTTCTTGGGGCAGTGACACTGCATGTGAGTCCCTCTGAGGATGCACAGATGTGTCTTGACAGATGTGCAGTGCCAGATCCAGATGCAGTGATGGAAGATTATTGCTTTCCATTGCTCATCACTGCTCTCTCCTCTTCAACTGGTAAGAACTGCCCCTCTAACAGCAAAGTAAAAAAATCCCAAGGCTTATCTCACACTAGGCATTCAAATAAAATTAGCTTCTTTCTGGCCGCATCCCTTCCACCAGCACTGCTTGAAAATGCAGCAGAATTGTTGACAGCTTGGTGCCACCAATGAGCCTTCCTCAGAGGATTAAAGGCTCTCCATCTCCCAGTCTAAGAGCAAGAAAAAAAAATCCTGAAAGTGACTCCACACCCATGGCTTGGGAGAGAAGCCATGAGTGAAGCCTCAAATTGTCTTTAAAAGCACTGCCTAATGTGCAGCGAGGAACGCTTTGTGTACATTACCAAAGATCTAGCTCAAAAAGAACCTGTCTCCTACTTAAGTTTACTTCTGGAAGGCCACAGCAACCCTCCTCCAGCAGCACCTAAGGAAAGAACTGGGATTTCAGTTCCCATTCAACGTTACGAGGGTTCATGCAGCAATGCTGGAGCCAAGCTTCAGTATTCCTTATTTCCCCGGAAGGTTTCTGCCTTGCAAATCCCAGCTGTGCACAGCCAGGGACAGGCAGGAGCTCTTTCTGCCATGAGTAACAGGCGTTCGGAGGCACAGACACAAGAAAATGTATCAGCCTGAACTTCACCGCTCTGCTGAAAATCACCCATCCCTCTGGCTGGCTCCTCTCGAAGGGCCCTTGCAGTACATTGAGCGCACTAACTCTGCACTTAGAGCGGGAGTTTGTTCTGAGAGGCAGCTGGCGCAGCAGAGCTGTCTGCCAGAGCACAGCCCTCGTTAGCAAAACGAAGAGCTGGGCAGTAACAGTGCTGGGTGATGGGAGATCCGCTCTGCAGCGGTGTCTCCACCATTGCTCACACTTTCATTAAGAGCAGTACGCTTACCCAGACACTCATCTCTGATGGCTTATGGCACAAAAACAGAGAAAATACACCCACAGCCTCTGAGTTAGTGTCTCATAAAGCCACTGGTAACCAAGAGCATCTTGCATAAACATTTCTGTTTGTACACTCCAGCATCCTGCCCACAGGACCCGTTTGTTTATCAGATCCTCTCTCCTCCTCACTGCGGACGTAAGGGTAAGCTGTGCAGTTGTGACTTCAATCTAGAGTAGAATGGAAACAGACCGAGCAAAGCCATCCTGGGGATCTGCAGAAGAACCTGGTGCATGAGCAAACTGCAAAACAAACCTAATTCAGGCAGCTGCCTGCTTACGGCAGCTGATTTGATGAAGAAATCCAAGTAAATTTTTGCATCTCTAATTCCAAAGCTTTCAAACAGCTGTTTTACCCGGATGAGGGAAGCGATAAGGGAGCAATTGTGAAATCCTTTCCTCTCCCTAGGATAACTTAACAATCTGCTTTGCCACCAAACTGGTCCAGAGCAACCCCCATCTGTCTCAAGATATCACCAATTATTATTTGGTTTTTACTTTCTTGCTGGTTTTGTAATGACTTATCTGGTAACGAGGAAAAAACATTTCAAAGTTCTCAAATGGCCAAAGTGTTGCCCCTCAATCAGCAAATCTCCTCTGAACAGTTTACAGGAGATGGAGATGAGTAATTCAGAGAGCAGGAACTACCCACAAGCTTGGGAGAGCTCTGAAAATACCCGAGCACAGCATAGCTGCAAACTTTGCTGTAGACAAGAAAATATTTCCTTCCTTGCTGTTAGTTTCCCTAGGGTAGCTGTGTATATCCATCGTAGGGCGAGAACCAGGTTTCCAGGGGATTACCAACCGAGTCTGGCAAGTACAGGAAAAGCTGCAGCACTTGCCTCAGGTGGTTTTCAGCTCCACAAGTATTGCATTCCAGGGATGCCACTGCGTTTTGCAATGCTTAGGAAGAAGCAGCATTTCCCCCCCACACCTTTTTTCCAGATGGCTGGTGAAGAAGTCATTCTGCTTTTTACCACCTGCAGAACCACATCTTGGGTATTTCTGTTGTGTTGAAATTTGTAACAACAAAACTGTGCGCTACAAATCTCACATCCCACCGACTAACCTAACTAACCTGACGCAGCAAGCAGCTCATCTCTGCAAAACAGAGCTTGAGCCGTTTGCAGAATGGGCTGTAAAAGCATTCAGGCTGTCTTTGTGTCTGACACTCTGTCTCATATTTGCATGGAGTTTACAAACCTTAAAATAAAGGAGAGCTGGCTTGGAAATATCAACGGACACAAAATGACAGCACCAGCATGACTGGCTCTTTGCTTCGCATGCTTAGGAGTTTTTTCCAGGCTGTGCAGTTTTATGCCAACCATGTGTGCATGCAGGAAAACCAGCAGGCAAGCAGGGAAGTCCCTGTTGTCTAACCACATGCCCTAATGTTCCTTCGCACACCCAGGGTTCTTTGTTAACAAGTGTTCTTGTGACACATATATTAGTTTTTGTCAAAAATCGATGTGCACAGATGAAATAGGCATAAGGGGAACAAATCCAGAAGAATTTATCCTTCAAAATCCCAAGCTAATGGGATTTGCTCAGTCCACATGAATCCTTCAATGAAACAGCAAGGATAAGAAAAAAGATTACATTCTGCGCTCCTCGTTTCCTACCTTGCAAACATGCGAAGATCTTCTGGATTTTGGGCAGCAGGGACATTAAGGATAGCTTCCCGCTCATGTTCCAACAAGCTTGCTAGGAGATTCTCCGTCATCCTTTTATTTAGGGGTGAGTCCCCACCAGGTATCAGCTCGGCGCTGGAATTATCCATGCTAGGGCTTGTCAGAGTCATGTCATCACTACTGGCTATCAGGGAAGACAGAAAGAGACACAGAATTTTTATATTGCTCAGCATAACGATGCAAAGATTATCAATTCAGGCTGTTTCTATGCAGTCTTTCCAAACAATCCCTCAGATTCATAGAGCAAAGAAAGTGGCTCTCGAAATGCTCCCTGTATCTGCAATTAGTCATATGACAACAGCCATCTTCTCAATGGGAAGGTCAAGTGTTCCAACAAAGGCATCAATTTATGTGGAAAATTGTACTTCTGGAGACCATAAACAGTCCATAAAAAACATCTGAAAAGAAAATTCCCAGCCAGCTCTGCTGGAATATCATGAAGTGGCAACATGAAAAGCCTCACAGCACAGAAGGTGGGAGCAAGCAGAAAGAAAGGCCAAGAAGCAATATCCTCTTGTGAGCAAGCCAGAATAAGCAGATCACAGACTTATCTGACTCACGTTCCAAGATTTCTGCCCTAATTCATGACTTCTGTAAAGCTGAAAGTTGTACAGAGAATCTCTCCCGATATCCAGCCTCAGGGGTGTTCTGAGAATGCTGCTCGTACCAGCACAGGCAGGAAAGCCTGGGGATTTCAGTGCTGTATCTGATTTATACTCGAAAAAATGCTTTCCTGGAATCACCCTGAAGAGTGGCACTGAGGAGATTAAATAAATCAGGAGACATAAAGAGAAATCAACTATTTTTGAGAATGACAGCTAGCTCTGCATCTCCTTAGGTGGCTCTACAGCCCACAGAAACCAATGCCATTTGAAACAAATTCTCACAATTTTCTTCCTCTCCTGAAAACCGAAGTTCATGCAGTAGCAGCAGTGCACCCAGCAGAACAGGGAGTACAGCAAGGAGGTAAGAAGTTACATCAAAAAAATAGAAGTATCTCTGACAAAAATATTTTACATGACCAAATGAGAGCCTGGCAAATCACAAAGCATGACTTGTTTTTAAAAACAAGAATTTAAGGTCTAATAGCTCTTAAAAATTTCATCAATGCCCAGCTCTACGTTTAAGAGGAGCTGGACATAATTAGCAAGCACTCCAGCGAAGACAAGTTGTCTTGTGACCAAGGCCTGATTACCGCTGGCATTGCTAAGGGAAGCTCTAGAAGTGGGTTGTAGCCTGAAGAGCAGAGCAAAGTGTGCTCGTACTTGGAGAACCAAAGCTGAGAGCGTTGGGGGTGCTTAAACTTCGGCCTCCAACTCTGGCAGTAAAGGGCATGTCTTCGTCTTGGGCTCGGAAATCCTCCTCGTTTGGCGGCACCATCAGACAGACGTACGTGTGGAGCTGAATAAGAAGCCGGTGTTGGAGCATCCATATCACCATTTGGATGAGCTGAGTCTGCAGAGGGAGAAGGGAGGGATTAAATAAAATAGAGGAGGAAAACAATGCACAAAGGTTAGGCTGGCTTTGTGACTAAGAATTCATAAAAAATGCTTTCCACCCCACACAACAGTTTTATCTCTTCTCCAATCATAAAAAGGTGACCAGGCACACACTTTCATCACACCCAAAGCCTTTGTGGCTGCTCAGGCTGTAATCAAACCTGTAATGATCAACGTGTCCTTATGCAACACGGACCAGCACCGCCAGCGTCCTCGCACGACCCCGCCCTGCCCCTCGCCACAGCCCCAGCCGGGCTCTATCAGAGCAGCTGAACACTGTACAACCCCACCTGGAGCTGTTCTGTCCTCTTTCCACAAAACAAGTTTAGTAGGTGCTAAAAGCTGGGAGAGTGTTCCTTCTGAGGGAGCAGACGTGGGAAAAGAGTCACGCAGGCACAGGCCGATGCCCATGGCCCAGCACCGCGAGCCCTCCGAGCAGTGTTCCAGTTTCTACACAAGGCCCACGACCATCACTCATGCCCAAAGGGTTAATCCTGGAGGCATGTTCCCCCAGTTCAGGTTCCCTAGAAAGCCAGGGAGAGGGCACAGGGACTGGGAGGGCTGCAGCAACCAAGGCAGGTGCCTGGCAGCAGGAGTCGTTTGCTCTCAGGTGGGAAATTGCTGCAAAACCACGGGAGAGGCTCCGGAGCCCTGCCAGGACGCGGTGACGCAGAACCAGCCCCAACAGCAGCACAAACCTGGGAAGAGGCAGCAGCCTGCCGCTGCCGGGAGTGCCCTCTCACACAAAGGGTTAACATCCCCCCTTTGCTCGCCATCCCTCTGCAATAGCAGCACGGCCCAGCGCAGAAAGGCACCTGGGTTTCTAGGGCGCAGCCAGGCAAGAGTTTCAGAAGCACCAAGAGATGATGCTGATGTTAAACAAAAGCGCACAACCCCGTCGTGTTCCAGCACAGTGTCCCCAGAGCCATGTGACGGCGGCGGCCAGAAGGAGGGACAACCACCTGTAGGTCATTGGCATTGCTTGTTTTCAGAAGTTTTGGAGGAGCATTCGAAAGACATCATCGTGTCTGAATTTCTGCACAAAAAGCCTTTTCATATCAGTGCAGGCAGCCCTCGCCAGCGCTCACAGCTCTGTGAACACTGATTCCCTGGCAGAAGCTGTTTGGGGATTTCATAGCAACCAGCACTGTTTTGGTGAGAGCAACACACACAGAATGAGCTCAGGCTGCGAGAAGGAAGCTCTCTGCTGGATTAATCATCAGGGTAACAGGCCAAATCTCAATAAAAGCCCCACACTGAAGTTCATCAGCCCACATAATTTTCCTTTTTCCATAAATCTTATAATCCTCAGTTCCTCCTCTGCTATCAAACCACAAAAGAAACATCTTCTGTTTGCAGACAGACCCACACCCTGTCTTTTCAGGGATTACCACTTTCAGGGACTGAATGGATTTTAATCT
The DNA here is from genome assembly GCF_000699245.1 of Pterocles gutturalis. Lineage (NCBI taxonomy): Eukaryota > Metazoa > Chordata > Aves > Pterocliformes > Pteroclidae > Pterocles > Pterocles gutturalis. Next base: position 34,391 of record NW_010100551.1, on the reverse strand, counting down.
TAAAACTTATTATCTGGGATCGCCTTCAAACATATCTTTTTTGGAAAAGCCATAATTCATTTTACATGTTTAATAGAAAATCTAGAGAAAAGGAAGTTTGGCAAGAGATACCAAATGCATAGTGTTTTCCTAACATCTGAAATCAGGCTGGAAGGGAATGGAGGCTTAGTCCAGTGATTACACCCCTAAAAACCTTCCTTCCAGATGCAGGCCTGGGTGGAAAGATGTCTCATATATTTTACTTAAATTTCCAACCTGCTGGCACGCAGCGATGTCCAGTGAGCTAGTTTCACATCAAATGAAAGAGGTCTGCACATTTCACAGCACAAAATAACCCTGGAAAAATCCACGGCAATCCAAGGAGAGAGCAGGACGGGCTCTGCCAGCCCCGCACAATCTGCCGCGTGGGGCCTGACCCAGACCAGCCTCCACTGGTCACTCTGGTGGTTTCATGAGTTACAAAACAGCCAGTTGCTTTCCTTACAGCTCCATGCGTGCGGAAAGTCTTATCCAACACTCTCTAATTCTGCACATGGACCTTCCCCTCTACGCTCCTGTGCACACATCCAGGAAGCCACCCTGAGCCAGCAGCTACGGCGCAGTGGAACGCGAGGCCAGGCAGCAGCGGTGTTACAGCTTCACAACTGGAACACTGGACGGCCAACAGCTGCCAAACGCCTCTGTGCCGTCAGAGGGAGGGCTGGAGACAGGCTGCGATCAACTTCAGAACTAGAGAAAACCCTTCTTCCATATTGAAGCGAGCTTGAACGATCACCTCTAGAGAAGAAAGAATGGTCGTTGACCAAGTATCTATGAGCTAGGCTTCAGCGGGAATTCGGTACCTCTTAAAATCTAGTCCTACGAAAAACCCGAAGCGGCGCCACTGTGTGCCATCGCTGCAAACGCGCCTCGTGCCATTTCCACTTTTTCCAGGTTTAAACCTATTTCTTCCCCAAAGCAGCAAGTGTTTGCACAGACAAGGTCTGGCAGAGGCTTTGCTAATACGTTCTGCTGCTTGGCCTTCTGGGCACGAACACTGAGCTTACATCCATTCTCCATCTGCTCCTCTGGAGCTCTGACGGAAGTGCTCTTCCTCCCTCAGCAACACAGGGTTCTCTCTGTCCTTGGTCTCAGGCTACTTGACTAGCCGGGCTCCTTGCCGAAGCCAGGCAGGGCTGGGAGCAGCTTCCCAGGTGAGGGTACGCTCCCAGGACTGCCTCCGCTCGCCCAGCCATCATCTGGCACTGCAGGAAGCCGTAGCCGGCCTCTTTTGGCTGAAACACGAACACCGTGACAAAAACATAAAAGGAAACATTTTTCATTGCTTAATTTAAGTAACAATCAAATCTAAATTTCATCCATATTCCTTCCATCCTTCCCGCCTCCCCACGCTGCCTCTTTCCAGTCTGCACTGAGGGGGTCCCGTCTGCCGCAGCATCTGCACCACTCCGGCTGGCACGGATCGGCCCCGGCCAGCACAGATCAGCCCAGGCCATCCCCATCTCCCCCGCCTCGCAGCGCAGCGGGCCCTGGGAGAAGTCAGAGCGTGTTGTCATGCCGGGCAGCACGGAAGGCGTTGGTAACAATACACGGCTTTGTGCTTATTGACAAAAGCAGAGAAGCTTCTGGGAACACGGGTGCTATACGTCAGCCCATCTGGGCAGTTTGGGGTGGTCAGAAGAAAGCTCAGCCCCAGGTCATGGAGGGACAAGATCCCCCATTCATTTTTCTCTTCCCTCTGGGAGTCAAACGGAGCACTTGTAAAACTCCTGAGTAACACGTTAAATAAAATGCATTTCCTGCAAGGATTCTTTAAGGCTGTTTCTTTCCCAGGCCTAGAAAGCCAATTGTATTGGAATGCATTGTGGTGTCAAACCACACTTTTGTGAAAAACAGATCAGCTGTTAGAACTTCTCCCTATTTTACAGAAAACAGACTCTGAAGACCCCTAGTAATGTAGGACAAAACATTTATTGTCTGATATTGCCATTTTAATCATTATGTAACAGCTCTGAATTCTCACTTTGCTGAGAGCGCTTAGCCGTTCCCTCCGTTTAGGCCTAGAAAGCCCTATTTTTTTAACTTGCCACACAGAAAAACCCTGATTTTCTACCTAGTCCCACTGAATACAAATGCACCTTAATACAACTTCCATACCTCTGCCAACAAAAGCTCCCGTGGCTCCTAATGCCTTCCAGATGCCCAGCAGAACAGTCCCATTCGCAGCGCGTCGCTGGGAAGACACAACTGCGATTCAGGATTTGCATGCAGCTCTCCTCCCACTCCCGTCCCCTGACACACGCGCTCATTTCCCACCGAGCCGTTACACAAAGCACAGCACGTTTTCCGGATGCGTAAGGCAGAGGCCTCATCTACCGGTGCCGTACTCCCAACAGGATAGCCGGACTTATTCAAACAAAAGTGAAAAACTAAACGTATTTTGTTCAGCAGCAGCTGTCATACTTTCCCATCTGTTTTTTTCCACAGTTATCCCAGCCCCATCAAGGGAGAATTAGCTAACTACAATAATAATAACAGTGTGCACTCTGATAAAGAGCTATATTGTAGTGAAGGGGATGCGGGGAGGAAATGGGATGTCTGATTCGCCTAGGAACCCTCCTCCTACCTTACGTGGGGAAAGATCCTCCCTGCTAGTCCATGTTTGTTCCTCAGGGCAGGGTAGAGAGCTGTTAGACCTTCTTCTGAAACAGATGAACTTGCTGAGGCCGTAACGCACAGAGGAGGGGAAGCCACAAGTTTCCCAATTGTATCAGCTCAGGATCTCCTCACCCCACGGCCGCACCCTGGTGAGATCCAGCCCCAGCAACGTGAGCTAAACTGGTGGTTGTTCGGGACAGTCCCAGGCTGCACTAGATTGCTGCAAGTCTGGGTGACACCACACAGCACAGTGGAGCTAAGAGACAACCTAGAAGCTGCTTTCTTCACTGACATGCCCAGCTGCAGAAGTGCCTCCCTTGCTCTGCGCCAGCCCTGCAGCTTGCTGGATCTCCCCCTGAGCTAATTCCACCTGCTAACGTGGCAGAACACGAGGGCTGCTGAAACAAGTGAAGTGAATGGAGTCAAACTGGAGAGGAGCCAGCGCTCGAGTGTAAAGGGAAGAGGGAAGGGAGGAAGGCATGTGTGCACACACCTGAGAGCGGAAAAACAGGGCCTCCCTTCAGCAGCACCACGATATCGTCACATCAGCTGAGCTGCAGGCGTGGGCTCATCCCCACACTGCTGCAACACTGCTACCCAGGCGAGGCAGGTTACACACAGAAAAAGAGAAGCTAGCATAGACATCGCTGCACAAAGCCAAGGACTTCGCAAATTACAAGCACAAGGCCACCAACAGATACACAACAGAGTTCAACTGCAACATATGGCTCGTCATCGCAGGCAAGAGAAGAGATGAAGAAGATGGGCTCAAGAAGAATTCCTGTCTCTCGCACGGGGCACGGCTGAGAGCACAGGCAGTCCTGGCAGACACCGCTCACGGGACATCTCCTGCCTACTTGACACAGACCCGAAAGCAGAATGTAGACGTGCACTCCAGCTTTCAAGGCAGTCTTGTCTTTGTCCTTGCTCAGAGTATTGCAGGGTAGTTGTACCTCCTACCAGGCAAAAAACGCCACAGCCCCCCAAGTATACAAATGCCAGTGCCACATTTTTTTCATCAACCCAAAGGAATGGAGCAACTCCACCCATGTAACTGTAAGCAAGCAGCACATCAGGCAGCATGACTTGGTATAAAAACAGGAGGAAGGGCTCTCTAACAGCTTTCCTAGTTTGTATCGTGGACTTTATTAATGCCTTCCGTATCCTCTGCCCATCCAGAAACACATGCCAACAGGAGGGAGCCAATCCCATGCCTAAGACAAGAATCAACTGGGATGGATGCCATGGGACTGTAACCGTTTCTGCAGAAAACACAGCTCTTCCCACAGTACTGACCTTCTAGCACAGCTGACCTTCAGAAACAGAGACAGTACAGTCAGTGCGATGGAAAGCATAAGATAACGACTACTGGTGAAAATCTTCAAAGTTAAAACCCCCTACATCCCCTCCTGTGTACACACAGGACAAAATTACAGTGAGAGATCCAAGCTTTGTTCATTTTTTTCAAAGGCAAAGCAAATACAATTTGACAATATTTACAGTTCAGAGTACAGCATCTTTTATCACCACACAGCGGAACAAAAACCCACCCACACTTCATCAGATTAATTGCTGTATCGACTAGATCTCTGTTAATTACAATTGGAGCCTGACCACCTCAGGACAGGAATTGGATTCGTCTCTCTTAAAAGGCCAGTTCCTAACAAAACAAAAGTACAAAGAGTTCTCCTTAGGTAAATCCAAGTAGAAGAAAATGTACACATATGGAAACATCTGAAAACTCTTCAGTCTCAACTCCCCCAAGAACTGTCAGGCTTCGCTTGATCCAAAAGCAGCTCGCCATGACTCCCAACAGCCCACCACTGTATGGTGGTCTCCATCTCCACACACGTCTTGACAATGTCGCCCCAAGTCCTCTGCAACCACAGTCCTCACCTCCTCTTTTCAGACTCTAGGAGGCACTGCCAGAGCTTTTCCTGGCATCACCCTTCATCTCTCCACACATGCTGGAAGGATGATGAAAACAAGTCATGCTGGTGACCTCTAGGACCCCACCACATCGGGGTCAGCATCAGAGAGGAGACGCACGCTTCCAAAGAGCCATGTCAGCACTCCAACAGCTCTGGCAAGCATTGATCACGCACTGCTGTTTCAAGGCATAACTGCAGCAGGAAGTGGCAGAATTTATTTGGGTATTTTAAGGAAAAGTAGGATGTCCAAGAACCAGAAGTATTGAAGGAGAAGTATTAAGGTGAGTAATTAATTTTAAAAGGAGTACTGAGACTAAGAATGCCTCCTGAAGCTACTGCAGCTGGAAAAAAATTAATGCTATCAATTCAGCTTCAATTTTCAGGACCCTGATTTCTCTGTAACTACAATGAAATACTGACAAAATGGTAGTCACAGCTCTTCCCCGGCCTCCCAAGGTGGCAGCTGACCAGTACATATTATTGGGATTAGACACTACATCATTAGTTATCTTTATCTCTGATCATTATCTCTGCCAACCTGTAATTACAACAAACACTTCTCTCACAGTTGTGCCTGTGTGTACAACTCATGTCAATCTTCCAGATCTCTGAACAGTGGCTAAATTCATACAGCCAGCGAGTCATCAAAGTACGAAGGCTAGCAAACAACACTGCAAGGAACCAGCTAAAGAAACCTGTCTGTGTTCCCCTTGCCACAATGAGCTGTGCTCAGAGGTTTGAGCGTCTTCATCTGGGAATATGGGTGTCAGCCAGGAGACCTCACATTATTGAGCTCTTTCTTGCATTTCCCCACTTCCCAGAAATGCCGCAAACCATGGTCTATGCGTAGGCAAAACAACAGCACACCAATCCCAAATCCGTATATTATTATCCCAGATCTGAACATTAAAATGCTAATGCTGTAACACATGATCTTCGGTTGGCTACATGCTGAGTCTACTTCCTGTAACAGCCTTTAAACAATTCCCATTTCATATCAAAAGCTAAGTGAACAGACAGTTTGCTTTTAAAACCAGATTGTGAACTTAAGAGCAGACTGAATATAATAAAATTAAATGTGATTGTGAGGAATCCACAAACTTGCACTCAGCCCTACTAATTTATGACAGTTTTCAGCAGGCCAAATGGAGTTTCCATTTCCCTTACTATATCACTCAAGGAAAAGAAACATTCTCATTTTTCTTCTAGGATTGTGGTTTTCTAGCACAGCGCATCCGCACAGCTTCCCCTTGAACATCCCCACAGCTTTTTGGCATGTGGACATGAAAAAACAAATCATATGGTTGGAAACACAGCAGCTGGCAACTTCTAAACCTGCAAGGTTAGCAGGTTCCTACTAGGTACTCCAGAAGCAACACTATTCCTTGTTCTCATCAGCAGGAGAACGAGGAGCTCTTGTGCACTCCCCATCTCACCTCCTGAACCGGCGGTGCGAGCGGATTCTTGAACTCCGAGAGTGACACTGGGAGGGAGAACTTGGAAAGCATCGACGGCAGGTTGTGACCCCGGAACTGACAAGAAAACGCATCTGCTAATGGAGAATAACTACAGAAAAGAGGTAAAGGCAGAAATCAGTTTTATATTGCTGGTCAGTGTAACATTTATCCACTTAAGCATTACAGAAGTGCCAATTCCCAAATGAAATATTCTCTGTGATCTACAAAAACCATGAGGACAGTTTACAGCATGTTGCATCCTGCAAGAGTAACCAAGCAGCATATGCACTTTCATCTGGGCATTACACTCAGCTCCAGTACATTATTCAAGGTGTGGAGACAGTCCAGAGGAGAAAAATAAAAATGCTGGAAAGGCTAGACCCGCAGAGTCTCTGATCAAAGGAACAGGGACTGGGCAGTCAGGAGGAGACAGGGATGGGCAGGATATACACACAATCTTTGATTATGCAAACCAGCTGCAGCTGTGACCGTCCTCCCTGCCTGCGCTGACAGGACAAGCAATCTGACTGATCAGAAGCAAGGGATGGTCAAGTTAAATATTGGGAAAACTGTCATAGGATTTCCATCTACAAAGGTCTTCAAGAACAGCACTACCATATATGACACAGGCACGGTTGTTCCTGTATGACCCTCCAGCCCTATTTTTATACTTCTGACACAGAAATTTTGATTTAAAACTATTTTCCTATAACTGAGTTCCAACACAGACTCTAAAAACATCTCAAAATCCAACACAGAAAGGGCTGCATACCTTCGGCAGAGCAAAAATACCCACCACTGCCTCCACAGCTTCCTTGCACTGCCACTGCCTGCTCCCAAACTGGCCACATTGCCCTCTGTCTACGAGAAGGCATCCAAGGATAAAATGCCATAATGCAAGACAATACCATAGTGATAACAACACCACCCTGAGTTGCTGCTTTTGATTAATTTCACATGATGCTGTGTGCCAGATACATAAATAGTCCTATGAAACACTCATTTATTTAACTTAAAGAATTTTGTTTTGTAAATGTTTCCATAGAGCTTCAGGTTCGTACAGCCTTTCTGAGATGGACAATCAGCAAGCAAGCAGACTGAAAATATTAAAAGTAGCTTCACAGGGTAAATATTGCTTCCAAGGCCCACATTGATCTGCTACGATGCTCCTCCCTACCCCACACAAATTCCTATATGGCTTTGCAAGTGCAGGCTTCTTTAATAGTTTGTGTTTTGTACAGTCTCGACAAATTCAGACATGAAGAAAGATCCGACTCTTTATCCAGTAAGACAGGGAAGGAAAGCATATCTGCACTTCTCACCACTTGGTTGCTACGCTCACTCATTTTCCTTCTACTTACAGACAGACACTGGCGTTTGGAGAAAGCATGTAGACATTGTTTTCACACAGTGGATAAATAATAATTGCTTTTCCCCAGTAAACGAGATGTGCAGCAAGCTGGAAAACCTGCATTGAGAAAACAGAGAAAAATGAGAGGAGCAAAAGCGAAATTCAAACTCTCAGTGAGAGGTCCATACAATGACAGAAAAGTCTTGTTTGAGCTGAAATGAAAGAAAAATGTTCCATCTTTTACCCTGCCTTCAGAAGAAATTCATGGTTTAATATAACATGTGGCACATCAAAAAGCATTTGACAAGGTTATGAATTTACAGAGATTGCTTCACATTTCTAAGCAACTGAATATTTCCTGCCTTAAAGGAATTTCTTCAAACTGTATCAATAGAAGTTTAGTTACTTTTCATGCCCCGAAAACCTATTTTTGTTTATGCACAAAATTCATTAGATGTTATAACTGAAAAATAAAACAAAAGAATCAGCCTCTACTATGACACAAAGATGAAGGAAACCAACACTGCCTTTTTAATACACTGAGATATTTCAGTAATAAGTTACACAAAGTATTTTAATGTGTTAAACAAGTTGGTGGTTGTTAATGGGTCTGGAAGAGCCACATAAATAGCGTCTACGAAACACAAAATCCAGCCTCTATCATTAGATGCATTTAACTTTGCTTTTTTGTGGAGAACAAAGCTACAGAAGCGGTAGGGAATTTCCAGAGTTCATCCCATCTAATGCCAAGTGCCACCGCAGACCACTGTAAGCAGACCTGGAAATTTTATTACAAAGACCTTTCCCTTGGAATAAGAGAAGGTGTGGACCTACAATCAGGAGCACCTGACATGACAAGCTGTGTTCTTCCCCCCTGTCACACAGAGCAGAGACCCCATCCCCAGGTCTGAATCAACCCACAGAAGCATGAAGCGTCTCTCCCCTCTCCTGCATCATCCGATATAATCATCAGGGCTGACAAACAAAGGGCCCCTGTGACCACGTTTGTCCACAGCGGCCTCTCAGTGGCCTCGTGTCTCATGTGGTTGCCAGCGTCACACTCCCTCCACTACAGAAACTTCCCTTTCCAAGGGCTTGTCACATCCCCCTGGGCAATTCAGACAAGAAATACGGTTGTCAGTACTGGAAAGGCATTTGGAAAGAGCTGCTGGCTTGGAGAGACTGGCTCAACATTTTTGCCCAAGCCTAAACTAGAGCTTCTCCCTTGGGAGTCTGCAAAATCCATGCACTAATGCACTAAATAAAGGGAAAAGCCAATAGGTAGGTTTGCACAGACTTTCAGAGCTCTCCAGTAGAAAAGATCTGGGCAGATCCAGAGAAAGCAGCAGCTTGCACTTGTTTCGCGTGCCTCCATTTGCACAAAGCCATCAATAGGGCAGAACCAAGACGACCACTGCAGCTCATGTCAAGAGTCTATTTGTTCTGGTTTTAACTACCCAAGGGGATGGCACAGAGAAAACAGAGCCACTCTTCTCAGCGGGAAAGGCCAAGAGGCAACACACAAGTTGGAAGATGGGAAATTCCCATCAGATTTGAAGAAAGTTTTTCACTCTGATGCTGGTCAAATGCTGGACCAGGTTGTGGGATCTCCATCCTTGGGGGCACTCAGAATTGGAACAGACAAGTGAGCAGTCTGCTTTAAGGGACTTGCTCTGAGCAGTGGTGTGGATTAGGAACCTCCAGCCGCCCAGGCTACCCCAGCAGTGATTTGTGACTGGGATGTTGACGCAGGACCGTTTAGCACCATCTCTGCACTGCTGCTCTTCACCTCTCCAGCCCTTCCCCATGCCCGGAGGCTCACACCTTCTCTGTGCACTCTGCTTGCACCGAGAGCACTGATGTGCTTACGTGCCACAGAAACCCACTGGCACACAGAGAGAAAATGCCTCGTGAATTAAAAGCACTTCAGCCACCGCTGACAGTTCCCCCTACCTGCAGCAATGCCAAGTCAGCGTCTTGAGCCAGTTGCTGCAAATTCTTCACAGCAGAGGTAGTTTTAATTACTCTCACCAGGGCAGGAGAGCAGTCCAGCGGGAGCTCATTAAGCAATGACTTCTCATCATTTAAAAGCAATAAGGCATGGTAAGGCCTGCAGAAAGAAGGAATACATTTGCACAGTAAACTGCAACGTTTCCTGAAGGCTTAGTTATTCCCAAACCATGATACCTGGCCAATCTACTGCTAAAAAAGAACTTCTAATATCATCCTTCTGCTGTAAGTGGGTTCAGAATAAGCTTATCTTTATGTCACAAGACAAGATGCTCCCCATAAAAAGGGGATAGGGGGCTATATGGTAACTGGATGCCCCAGTGACTAGAAAAAAAAGACTGCACTGTGCTGGCATGCAATTAAGCCAGGAGAACTGGCCTGAAAAATGCTCATCTGAAATAGAGAATGGAGTAGAAAAAAGCAAGAAAGCAAGAGCGAGTTACTTTTGCAGATAAAAAGCTGTAAACATGGAATGCAGGAAATAAGATATCATGGGGCCTGGATTCTCTTTCTTCTAAAAGCAAATTTACTTCTGAGTCAACAGATTAAAAGGAACACACAATTCCTCTGCCTGGAAACAGTGCAGACCTCTCCTGCAGCATCACCTCAGTACAACCACCTCATGTTAATGTAAAGGCTGCGGCTTCGCACCGCCACGTACTCAGCAGCAGCACGGTACCTCGGCATCAGCTTCGGGGATTTGTGTCTCAGCCCACGCGCCCCCCACCACCACCGTTCAGTGTCACATTGTCCCATCGGCTGTGCTAGCACAGACATCTGCAGCACCGCTCTGGGAACTGGAGGAAGGACCGGCCACACTCTGAGGGACAGAGCTCGCTCTTACCTGATAGATTTCAGGCTTCTCTCAATTGCTTCAGGGGGTATAAAGTTTGTGGCAACATAATGGATTTTATGCGGCAGGCAGAAACTCACTTCCAGCCAGTTGTTGATATGTAAACGGACCACCCCTGTTGTGCAGAGACTAAAATAGGAAGAAAATAAATACATACAGCATTTCTTGTATAACAAATGAAAACAGTGGTCCAGATTCACACAGGAATCACATCAGCTCAAGAAAAGACCGAATGTACCCTGTCTGTCTCCCCAGACTGGCTGAGCACCAGCTGATTCCTATCTGCAAGGGCTTCCTTAACTTGTACTTAGAGCATTATCCCCTACGAGGCTTTGGGGGGATTTGAAAGACTTCACCCCACTGATCTTCTGCTCCCTCTGCTTTTAACATTGCAGCAGTATCTCAATTTGAAAGAGTTTCTTGAAGATCTATTGCAAGGCACTGGAAAATTCCCTAGACCAGAGCTGCAAAGGGCAAAGATGAATTGGGCACAATGTTTTCACCTCTAATTTCCATCTTCTTCTCCAAGGAGAAAGAAAAGGAGATGTCTGTACTGGGCAAGGAGTACTATGAGCAGCACATTTCCACAATAATGGACTCTTTCAGTTCTGCTTAGGTTGTTTATTTCCTACCAACCTGCTCCTGCTTGTCACATGAAATCACAAATGTGCTTGTTAAATAGTTTCTTCATTCTAGGAAACCACAGGGACTAGCTTAAGCCTTTAAGCTGACTTCAGCCAACAGGACTGGAGGGAAATGATGGCCATGTCAGGAATGACAACAAAGTCTGACCCTCATGTTCAGCCTGAAAGCAACTATAAGCCTCTCTGACAGAAAAAAACCCCAGAAAGCTGGCAGATTAGAGCAATGAACATCATTCAGGTATTTTTGCAGAAGTCTGTAGTCTAGGCAACAGATGAAATATACCTAGGTAGGTAATAATATTTACTTAAAAATGGGTCAAGATGGGTAGCATAGCATAAGGAGCTAAACTAGCACCACCTGGCAAACCTTTACAAAGCTGCGCAGCCTGCAGGCAGGAAACACTGGCCTGGGAACAGCTTTGCTAGCGTCAGTGGGACCCAGCCGAAGAGCTGAATTTCTCAGTACATCCTTTGGTTTTAAACTTTGTTGCAAAATTTTTTTTTTTGACCTAGAATAAAATTTCAAAGTTTGCACTCTGAAAATTCCAATCCAAATTTTAAATTTGAGTGTGTTGAGACTCGCAATATGACTTTTGTGTCAATAACACCCACAAAACAAAACATACGTGAAAACACGCCAGGAACAGGCTAGGAGTGAATACCTGTCTTGGAAACTCTTTATGTGGTGACTTAACCGTTTATACCTAGCATTCAATTGTAGCCCACAAACTAACACGCTCTTTTCAAGTTCATCTGGTTGTATACAGGGTTTAGAGAGACCTGAAAATTCAGCTTTGAAACACAAACACTGGGTAGCTCCGGCTGCCAGTGTAACTATTCACCAAACCACAACAGAGCAGTGAGAGCGCAAACACCATCCCGTCCTGCCTCCTGCGTGACCAGACTCATTAGGGAGAACCTCGCTGCAGACAGCGCTGCTCGAGAGCAGAGCCACGGACCGGTTCTCAAATCCTGCACCGACCTCTGAAAAATATCTATTTTTCAAGTTGCAAATGGAGCATATATGGCATATGCTTTCCTTTTTTTAACAAATCTCTGATGTTACCACCTCACAGCTGATCAGAAGCTCCAAACCCCCAAGGAACATGCAAAGCACGGCGAACACCTCTGCTTTTCTTGCATTAAATGCTGCAACTCCAGTAACACCACTTATCCCACCAGACATACCCCAACTGACAGATAAAGCTGGATTCTCTCAAAATACATCAAGGCAAAGGCATTCTGAAGCTGTAGTCATCCACACTATCTACCAGGCCAAACACCCACAGGAGAAAACACGGCAATAAGTGAACGGGAGGAACCTGAAAGCTGGTGGGACTATTAAAACAGATTACAGAAAAGAAGCAAAGATACACGGAAACATAAAACACTTGTAGGGATATTTTCCCTGCACAGTTTAACATTCAGGAAACAGAAAAAAATACAGTTGGTTCCTTTAATTCTTTGGTCCAAGTGCACCAAGGCAGAAGCTTTAATTACATAATTACACTCTCCACAGCATAATTTTGTCTACAGTGCACTATACATCAATAGCCCAGAATTAAAGACAACAAGAAAACCAGATTTTCAGTGCTGATCTGGATCTTAATTTCATTCTTCTACATTTGCATTCAACTGTACAATTTCAAGCCTACTTTATAGCTTTACGTGCATGATTTCTCCTTTACCTGCCCCTCCTTGGATGGAAAATAATTCAAGTCTCTAACAATTTGACAAGGAAAAAGCTACGTCCTCCAGCAGCAATGTACGTGACTGCCCTTAGCCAGCCAGAGTTAAATAATTTCACCAATATATACACAAAGATTCATGCAACATGAAATACAGTCAAGTCACAGAATGTGAAGTTCAGATCCACAATTGCGTGGATTTTTACATGAAGTCATCGATTTAGCCAGCTTTATACTGTGGGTCTCACAAACCTCCAGGAGCAATTTGGCTGGCGACCAGCAGACCAGGAGCCACCTTCTTTTAGGGGCAGGAGCAGAACAGCAGAAACCAGCAACAGAAGAGAATACCAAGAAAACAAGTTTTCAAAGTCACCTAGCTCCAATTCTACTTTATTCTTCTTAACCAACTACAATTGTGGAGCAAACAGCCCAGGAAGGCGCAGGACGGTGGGAGGTGAGAACACTGCATCGGCTGCACTGCACACCGGGAAGCTCAGGGACAGAGTTTAAGCCGCCCGTTAGGAAACCTAGAATTGCACAAAGCATTCATGGTGCAGTAGGTACCGCAGGAATTTACAGATTTGTTCTTTGCTCCTTTCCCAACCACTCTTCACATTTTATGGGGATTCTCTGCAGTGTTACTGCCCCCTGAGCTTTTCCACTGAGTTGACTTTTTCACGGAACTATCTGCTGTAATTCCAAAAGCTCTTTTCAGAGTAGTTATGTACTATTTAAGGGCTGTCTGGCCTTACATGCATTACTTCACATCTATCTATACTGAATTTTGTCTGCTGTCTTATCAGACAGTTAACTAGTACCCAGAGACCTTGCTGCAACTTTTCCTTTTTCCCCCACAGATTTCAAGAGCAACTGGGCAAAACCAGCTTCATTCCCCATACCCTAACTGGCCATTAAACCCTCCAAGACATTCAAGCATATCCCACGAAAACTTGGTTTCAACACTATTTTTAAAAAAAATCTCTGCTCAGACAACACATGATGAGTGATACTGAGGGATATTTGGTGAGGAATTGGGATACTGAGAGGGGATATCATAGTCTAAAGTTGAGAAAGGGCAAAGTAAACACGAAAAAGCTGTTTAATGTCTCTCCATCATACGACCTGTGAGACTTCTCATGATACTAGAAGGAGCAAAGTTCAAAAGAAATAGAAAGAAACACAGAAACTAGTTCAGCCATGGACCTCCTTATCAGAGGATGCTGTGGTTGTAAAATATTTACTCTGGCTCGCAGGACCATGGACTAATTCCGGAAAGTGAGATCAGATGAAGGCTGTTGAATATACAGAAACCACCTCCAGAGCTGCAGGAAGCTGGGGAACATTTTTGGAAATATCACTGCTCTATTCTGCTCTGCCTAGAACAGTGACTGTGAGCCACTGCCCCAAAATGGGAACACGAAAGTCAGCCAGCATCCCACAGAATCCCACCTCATATTTTATAGGAGAGTTATGAATTTTTACATACACACACCTCATTTTATGGCTATCCTATTTAGATGAGAAATTAATATGTTTTCTAGTTTGGTGGAGGCTTGTAGCTTTGGAATTTGTTTATTTTTGCTAGAGGTTGTGACTACTTAGAGCTTTGAAATGGTTTCACATTTCCTTGTCAAGGACACATTGACTGTCTTTTGGTCAAAGAACTGTAGTTGGCTGTATTTAACAGTACAGCCACACAAATAACATCTAATAATTCATTAAATCTCATATAATTATTCCACTTCTCCCTGAACTGCTGAGATAGGCTTGATCTACAAGTCACTTCAAATCCCACTAGGCAAAAAAATTATTAAAGCTCTTTGTATATTAAAAAAAAAAGAGACAAACAAGCCAATCCTCCCCAAAAACCTCCCCATACTTTCACTTTTATTCCAATATAAAGCTCAGAGAAGTTTGCTAAAAACAGGCAGGCAGTTAGCTAGTATCAAGCTAACACATTACCTGCAGTTGCAGATAAAGCTTGGTGAAAGCTGTCTTAATTCCCTAAACGGAACGCTGGCTTAAAAGAGACACCCACTGTAACACTGGTACATTTGTCAGCGCTGGAGGTACTGGCAACTGGACTTGCCTGGTCCTGAAGCCATTGCTTTTTGTTCCCCACCAATGCTGGAGTTTGAGGACAAGCTGAATGAAGACCTCAAATCTATTTTCTGAACTAATAAAAAAGAAACATTCTAATTTTCTTCATTAGAGTCAAAAAAGGTCCCAGGAACTAGATGTTGATTACCTCTAAGCTGTCAGTTTAATAATATTCCATTTCTATAGCAGCAACAGCGCTACACTCCAGATGACCTGGCTATTGATTCCTGCCTTGTAAAATGGGAGCATTTCATTCAAAATGCAGGGGACATTTTGAACTAAAAAAAGATTCCTACACTTGTGGTTTTGTACAAACCAACTTGCTAAGGGACATGTTGGGTCTTGCCTGAAATACCTCAGCACCATCTACAGGAAACCAAGGGCTAGACAGCACCTCTGGAGCAACCGGGATAATTCAAGAGGCCTTCGACTGGAACTGCAGAAATCAGCAGACACTAGGAAATGCTGGCTTGAGCGGATCCCAAGAGCTGGGTTCCCATCTGCAATGCAAAGTGCTCTCTCCACTTTACTGCGCTGTTCCCCTATGCCAAAGGCTATGCCAGAAATCTCTGTAAATTTAAAACAGCACATTGTTACTGCATGCATTTGAAGACTTACTGTTCCCAGCAGTCTTTTCTCCTCTAAAAGAAACACACCAAATCTTTCAATCTTTCCTCTTAGGTCATTCTCACTCCTCCACACTCTCTAGGTGGCCCAAATCCTTCTTAAAATGCAGTGCCCAAGACTGGATACAGTATTCATTACAGCAGGGGATTTACAATCCTGAGCAGGACTGGTTCCCATCTTACAGACAAGATTTTATTTTATGCATTATCCTCTATTTGCTTTTTCTGCAATCCCATGTCACTTGTGACTAACCCTTGTTCCAGGACAGACCACACAGACTTCACTGCAGAGCTGTTGCCCCTCAGGAATTCTTCATCTTGGAGTTGCAGAATAAAAATTATATTTCTAGAGCATTTCTTCTACTTGACAAAAAAAATATTTTAATTCTGTGCCCGCCCATCTAGGTACTACTGCAGGTGTAAGAAGCACATTCCCTACTTTCTCATATGAAGCATTAATGGAAAACTCCTGCAGAACACCACCATATTCAGCCAGCCAGCAACTCCGCGAACTACTCTTCAAATAGAGCTTTCCAGTCAAATGCACAGACATTTCTTACATTTGGTTATGACAATGTCATGCAAAAGTGCCAAAATACAACTTGCACCACTTCTCCCCCACTCACAATTCCTGAAGGAGGGAGACACTGCCTTATTTTACATTTGGGGGCAACACCAACGTGTATTTCTCCGTGGCCAGTCTCTCCTCTGTATTTCATGGAAGGGTTGTGTTAGCACACTCCATGAGCCTGGGCTGTGCTCCTCCAGTCACAGCTAAGTGCCACAAGATGTCACTGTGTCACCGAAATGTTTGGAAACAAGATGAGGGTTTGCCCAGTCACAAAGACATAGCCCCAGAGGAACAGAGGAAAGTTAAGTAGTAGGTGAAGTTTAATAGTAGAATTACAGGCTACATAAAAAGTGCCGTATTTTAACATTTAGTATGGGTTTTGTGAGAGTTGTATCGAACGATATACAATGTTCCTTCCAAACAGGCTGAAATTCAAAGCTTTTGAACATAAAAAAGAATAGATTATTAGAAGCTTTGTGGTGTACTTTGCAGTCATTAATTTACTTGGGCTCTCAGTGCCTCACCTTACAGTGCCTTGTGATTATTCCCTCTGTACAAGGGAAACCACAATCTAGGGAGGCTAAAGGGCTTGGCTAATGTCATGCAATGTGCTCTACAGTCAACCAAAGAAGTCAGGAGTAATTTTCCCAGGCCCTGACAAACACCCTCATCAAGGGGCACATCATCTTCCTCCCACCAAAACCTTCTTTGTCGAGGTGTTTCACCAAGTGCCTATCCTGAACGGAGATGTCTGCTCTGCACGAGGAGCCAGCACTGATGAGCTGTCAGAGCAGAAGTACGCTGGGGGAGACTGGTGTCTGCTGAAATTCAACACTAATTCCACGTTCCTTTGAAATCCTTGCCAGAATTTTTAATTCAGTCAAGAAACAGCATGTTACACTTTCCATTCTGCTCAAAGTCTCACAACCTAACCCAAATTCACTGTCCAGACATGCACAGTGCAACCAAACGAAGTCAGGGCAGTATCGGACTTGCCATCAGTGGTAGACACAGCCGTGTGCACTTAGCTGCAGGTTTAGAACACCTCTACAGTGATATATTACCGTATTATGACACTTTTCAGTGCTACAATTCATTTGTCATATGCCTCTCTGCTAAGGAAGAAAATAATAATTTTTAAAGCTGTGACAGACATCAACAGCTTTTAAGAACCATAACATATCCAAAGGGAGACCACGGTAAAGATTAGGATAGCAATTCTGCAAACACTTCACCTGACAGCTAGCCTTCACATTGCTCTACCTGGTCTGCAGTATGAAGAGCTGGATACATGCATCCAAGAGGCCAAGAGGCTTCAGTGAGAAGCAGCATACTATGAGGTAGGAAGGAAATCCCACTTACCTGTCATATGTCTCTTTGAGATCTCTGGCCAGTTTGCACTTGGGTAGGATGTGATGAAAAGGTGACTGTGGCCCTTCAGTGGCTACGGAAATGTTCAAAACAAGAAAGCAAACAACTGATTCCAAAGCAAAGTGAGTTTCCTCTTCCCCCACTAGATATCAACCAGTATTTTAGGGACAGAATCCATAGCTTTTGAATCTACAACTATCTTTTAAACCTTTTACAATAATTCAAGTTATGTGTTAAAAATAATAATAGTGAATTACTGCCAACTTCTGCTAAACCTCAACTCAGTTAAACAGATGTAACTGTGAATTTGACATGGGATGATTTTAAGTGGTTTTTTTGTTTATATGTCAGTTTTAATTTTTAATGCTTGCAGCAAGATGATGTGTCACTGTCAGATAGAGTTCACCTTAAATAGTGCATATTATTATAGTACATTGCTCTGAAGTACACTCTGTAGAAGTGCTCTGTAACTCTTTGCTAGCCATGGTAACAACACGTAAGAGTAAAGTTTTCACAGAAGTCTGGTGACTCAGCACACAGCATTAAAGCATGGGAAACTTGCTCTAGGTTGTGTGAAACAGGCTACATACAGGTTCTTCCATCTCAGCCTGACAGGCAGACCCAAATGTGATGGTTCAGTGCACATTCTCCAGTGATCGCGCTGAACTGAGCTAGCAAGGAAAGTAAAGGAGCTATTGAATTTCTAAAGCTGACAGCTCTGCGTAGGGATAGTGATCTTAGATGAGGCCAAATGCAGTCAAAATCTGTCAGAATGCTAAAGAGCACCACAACTTGTTCACGTGGATCCTAGACACAAAGTAAGTCAGGTGGCACATCAGCACTTTTCTGAAAGAGTGCTTCTGGACAAACATTCCTGCACAAAGCTAAGCTCAGCACTCACTTTCTGACATGGCAGAGACTTCATCCTGAATAGCTAAGATCAGCTTGGCCTCCCTGGTCAGGTATTGGCAGCGGCGCTCCTCATGCTGCAAGACTATGGCGATTCTTCGGGAGAGGTTGTGTAAGCAGTTTATCACGGATGGATCTGCATTGGCCTGCAGGCAACACAGAAAAATAAACAGGTCAGTCATTCAGCTACAATCGCATGTATGGAACTACAGTCATGGATAAGGAATCAAAAGCATTATCTTAAGTTAATACCAAAACTCAAGTCTCTTTGGCAACCTGCAAAAAGAAATGAGTTTTCTCAAACAGCAACAAAGCAGAGGCTGAGAGCTGTCCAAAGCTAAAGGGAAGGCTTGGGGATTTCTAAGCTTGTCTATGTGCATCAGATGAACACAGCACCTGGAGTATGACACTCCTACCCAATTTATTTTTTCCAGTTGTTACTGGGCCTTTTGCTAGCAGAGAGACCAAAGAACTCCATTTCACACAGCAAGAAAAGAAAGCATGAAGCTATTTGAAAAAGGCAGAATATCATGATATTCAGGTGAAATTCACTGGGAGTGTAAGGACAGCAGTGCTTTTGCAGTCCCGTTAACATGGCGCACTCTCTCCATGTTGCCATACTGATGTTTGTCTTACATACTGACAAGATGGTAACTAGGTAAGAATTACCAGCACATGATGGACAATTTAATCCTAAATCAGAATGAATGTAGATTTAAGTTTCCAAGTATTTCACAAATATGGCTTATTACTACCACTGCATTCATGCAGGTCCCAGAACCTGCTGGAAAAATATCGTGTAAGTACAGCTGACAAGGGGGGGACGCGGTGGCTCCAGTCTGAGTAAGCAGCTGTTTCATGTTTGTTAAGACATTTAAAGGAATTTACAGTTCCAGCAAGTGATAACTTGGCATGTAAACTCACAAACCATGAGTCATCATTTTTGGATTCCACTGTTCTTGCTGAGTCACGACACGTTGGTAACCCAGAAGCTTAAACACAGCAGGATGAGTGCTGATTACAGCACTTGGGACTGTGCCTGCTCTGTCTGCCCACTGCAGATGGACTCTCATCTTTATCTCAGAACGCCTCACCCACCCTCTGCAGTGCACTACGCCATGCTAGGAAAAAATTTCCACTTGCTTCTTGCACAGCACTTTCCAGAAACTTTACAGCTCTCTGTGAACTAAGAGTGTTTAATTTGGCAAAAATGATTTAGTGCCACACTACACACACAATTACATCAGTATCATCACAGTGCCAAAATGCAAAAAAGAAGCAAGTTTTCCTAGGAGAACCACCAGAAACTGGATTCTAGAAAAACGTGGGCTAGATACAGTCTTCACTGCATTCCACTAAGCTCTTGCAATATTGTGAGTGAAGGAGCATTGGTTTCAACACTTCTGCTTCCACATGACTCAATGGGCATGAATGTTTGCGTTTGCATGTGCGTCTACACACACTTACCTCCAACCCAAGCATGGTGCTTTACAATACACCAAAACAACAACATTCTCTTCATGTGTGAAATCTACAATCAGCTTCTGGATTGCAAATTCACCACTTCCTGACCTAGGAATGTCCCAAAGCACAAGAACACTGGCTCTCCAGCAGAACTCGGTGAACGATTTCTTGCTGGATTCAGACTGATTGCTGGGATAATTGTCTTGTGTGAAACCTTGCTCTTCAGCTGAGGACAAGCCATCTGGACTGCAGCCATGTCCATGTTAGTCACCACTGGAAAGCCAGTGCTAAGAAAAGCACTAGTGCTAAGAGGGGGAAAAAAAAAGGTAATTTCACAAGCAGGGAGCTGGAGGCTTTTAAATCATGACATTATACCCAGTCGAGCAAAAATCCACCGTTTCCATAAAGACTGCTACTCCAACTCCCTCTTTTATTTTTAAAATAAATAAAAATATGAGTGTACATGCCAAAAAAGTAATATGATGGCTCCACAGATGCAACCTGCGGACTGGGAAGAGAAAGCCAGAGCTCAGAAATCAAATAATGCTCAAGCATAATAAGATTTCTAGGGTTTTATACCACTTGATGAGCCAAGCCAGGATCCCTTAACGCAGACACCAACATCTAGTCAATAGAGTAGGCCCGAAAAAAATTCCAAGCAAAAACTAAGTATTTGCTCCAGGTTCTTGCTGAGCATCAAACCCTACGTATTTTTCACTTGTACCTTCTCATTTCGAATGCTACAGCCGCTGCTCCCTGGCACTCTGCCTTTACAATGATCTCATTGCTAAGAGGAGGCAGCTTTCAAACACTGTCCATTTAATTATAAAAAAAGCCTAGGGGCACTGGGCAAAGGCACATGTCTCTGTATCACACAGCATGAGTAAGGACTCAAAACAGTGCTGTTCTGAGCCAGAGCAGGTTTCTGAATACAGGACTTGCAAGTGGGGTCGCATCTATTTTGCAAAGTGGTTTCTTGCATGCCTTTACACTCTGGGTATGTAAAACCAAAAACTCCAGAAAGCGTCCTGAAAAGAACAACTGTACTTGTTTTCCACTGGGCTGGAAAGCTTTCACACTTGCCAGTGTCACATTCTACATTGTTTAGGTTTGTTGTTTCAAATTAAAATATCCCAATGAAATCAAGCACTAAATGTTTTACAAGAGATTACTGCAACGTGAGCCTGCTCCATTCTCTTATACATCCAAAGCACATCTCACTGTCAGATGGAATGAAGACAGTCCTTACCCTTAGTGCAAACACCACGTTGAAGAGAATCATAGTGGGCATCTCTCTCTTTGGTGAGGGATCAGTTTTGGATACCTGAAAAATATTTTTTAAAAAATCCCATAGGCTAATGTCAGTTGGATCCAGTAACAAAGGGGAAAAGAAAAAAAAAGAAAAAAAAAAGCCTAACTCAGTCAAATAACAAGTTTGCTGAGAAAAGAGAGTGGACAAATCAAATTACACCACCAAATTTGACTTGTAAAAAATAAGATTATGATTTAAGTGTCACAGTTACTCTACAACACTGCCTTTTCTGAGAAGCTGTGAACATTTAAACCAAACATTTTGGTCATGACCACGGAAATGAATATCAGTTAAGACCGCAGTTTTGCTAGGTGTCTTTTCTATTGTATTTTAGCATCATTAGGGGACCCTAGGTTTAAATTCCTTAGCACAATTGTCATATATATTGCTAACTAAAGAGAAGCCCATAGATTTCTCATCCCAGGCCACCCCTATTCTTTCCTTTCACAAAATCCCCATTTGTATTGTGTTATATTACAAACTGTTGTTTTTATCAGAAAAAAAAAAATGTTCTAGAACTCCAGTACTAAAATAAAAGGTTTTATTTTCCCTTCCTGCAGGATTTCAAACACGTTCTCCAGCCCCCTCTATTCTTTCTGCAGCGGAGAGCTTTGTCCCTAACACAGGCACAGACTTTCTGGTGGGGAGGAACAGCGGAAGCCAAGAGGAGCAAATTTAATTTACACATCGGAGAGTAACAACTCTGAATCGAGCAAGTGTCGCCACAAGATGGAGCACAAAATCCAGAGGACACTCCTGCCGCCCCCGAAGCTACCTCCGG